>NW_010966881.1:6343778-6384351 GCF_000463585.1 Tarenaya hassleriana | reverse complement strand
CCCCCCCCCCCACCAAAAATCTATTCCTTTTCCCATTCTTCTGCATTTCACTCTGGCTTGTGGTCTCTTCATATACCAAGAAGAAGAAAAAAAAATCAGGTGATTTTCCAAAATACATTGATTTGATGTGCCATGTCCCCGCAGGTGTGTTATTGTTTTCATCTGATGGAAAACAGCATATGATTTGATTTGATTTGCCCTTTTCTCCTCTCTTTTAGTTTTTCTATTTTTGTATCCTTTTTTTTTTATTGGTGGGTCTGAGTTTGATTTTATTTTTTCATATTCTTTCATCATGATGATGTCTCTTTGTAATGATCACAGACTGTTGTGTGTTTTTGTTAAGACAGCTGTGTGGTAAAAAAAAAAATCTTTCATTCGTTCTTGTGTTTTTGCTGTGTTTTTTCATATGTAACCAAAATAACCTTAGGGTCATAATGGTCACATTGATCATAATATTAAATTTCTGGTGATCATATATCACATTGAGACTTTCATAAATTGAATATCATATATTATGATAATGTAATCATACTATGATTCTAATCATATGATCATATTTGGAAAAAGGTACGCTTAGAAATAGATATAGGAAATGGAGGTTATTTTGGATATTTTGCGTGTGGGATGTCTGTTAACCATGGAAGTGAACTACGTGCCGTTTTCAGCCAGAGTGAACAACCAGTCGGCTTACTGACTCTCATTTTCGATAAGAGGGCCCCCACTCTGATGTAAGCCAATACACGAGGTTTTTCATGATAAGGTGTCAGGAACATATGGCATGATGACACGTGTCATCTCCAGAGAGTGTCGGTGTCTTTTTGGCTGATGCTGTTGTTGTAACCTAGCTTGGGACTTGGGCACTTGCATGGGGAGCGGTAGTACGGTACGTGACCAAAAACAAACATAGGTAGGTCCCTTTTATTTATTATATATATATATATATATATATATATTTGGTATGATATATATATATATATTGTGTTTTGTATTTCACTGTTTTGGGATAAACTATGAATCACAGTATCTAGAATTTGAAATCCTTTATCCATGGTATACCATAAGCATATCTAATACTATATTGGACACACGCATACGTGTATATATATGTGTGTGTAATCGATTTACATGTGCGTATGAAAACTATATGAAGTCATGGGTGGAGTGTGTGGGGACCGTGAAGAATGTTAAAGTCTTGGAGGAATCAAAGAATCTCGTGGAAAAAATAAGATGCCTATGTTTAAAAAAAATAAAACTTTTTAGGAACATTGTTATAAAGTTTTTTTTTTAAATTTTTAATAAATAATTGATGGTAAGATTAACATGTGAGAGAATCATAGCGGAGAGACCGTAAAATATGGCACTCACTAATCAATGGGCCCATCATATTTTCCCCTTTTGTAATCGTGTTGGCTTATTGGCTAATCACTGTTTTATATTTGATTAGTGACTAACTATGAGATACATCTAACATTGATGAATAAAAAATTTGTGTAAAAAATTATAGAAAAAAAAGTTAAAAAAAATTGAAGTGAAAAAATCCCTATCAACTGGTGTAGTTATGCTAACAGTCCATATAAACAGAAGAATCTAATTCGGATGAACAAATATGTCTCCTAATTACCGTACTGACATCAGCATGATTGTCATTGCTTCGTTGGATTATGTCGTGTCCCTTCACCGATGAAGCCGCCGAGTTTCTCGTCCTCAACTCGGCTAGTGAACTCGCTTCCGGGACCGACTCGTTCGTCGTCACCACCCGAAAACTCTTCGTCATGTGTACGTTCTCAACGAGTTGACTCAGCACGACCGTCTCGGACACCGAGTTCTTCTTCTTGTGCTGCATCGCTGCCCTCACGATTCCCGTCAGCATCGCATTCGATAGTTCTCTGATTCCTTTGGCTCCGCCCATCAGAATCGCAGGGTTAACGACCGAGTTGGGCTGAGTTCTGTCCGAGTTTTTCATGCTCTGTTTGGAGAATACGAAGACTGAGTCGGGACTCCGGTTCCGGACCCGGGTTAATGGGTCACCGAGAAACAAGGAGGTCTCGGCGTTGACAAGCATCACGTGCTTGAAATTGTGCCTGATGCGACCCAGAAGCATCGGGTAACAAGCCCATCTCCTCAAGCTCATCGGCACATGATCCATGAACCCGGAGAGCGTGTTTTCCGGGTCCAACTCGCCAACGTCGAAACCCACGACCGAGCCGTGGCTCAGTACGATAGTATCGCTCTTGTTCAAAGCCGGCTCGTTTCCAACTCGGTGAACTCCACTCTTCTTCCCCCAGATTGGCTCCGCCGTCTCTTTCTTCTTGTGGTTCTTCACAAACCGGGTCACATCAAATCCCCACACCGAGTCGACCGGGTTAGTCGAATTCGAGTTTCGGCGAACACCGACGAGTCTTAAGAACGAGTCGTTCTCTTCCTCGATCACACCACCGAAACTCGAAGCCGACGAAGCAGAAGTGAAGAAGAATACGACGTCGCATCGGGAAGTGACTCCTGACCGGTGCATTAGCCGCAAAAACAACCGGACATCATCCTCAGTCGATTCAGAACCGACATGGGCGATGATCAAATCATGCATAGCCCTGGTTCCTCTCAAATACAGAGTACCCATCCCCTGGAGAGCGAATCGGGACACATTGGTATGGCAAATTTTGTCACCGACGTCGCGTCTGAGGAGTAACCGGCGATGGGTCTGGGAAGCGACGGCGGGATAAGCGGTGGAGGGTTCGAAGGTTGAGAGAGTGAAGAGGAATAGAGTGAGGAAGAGGAGTGCGCAGATGGAAATGATGGATCGGGCTTTGGATAGAAGAAGACCGGAAGATCTGCATCGCCGGATAGTCGCCGGAGAAGAAGAAGAAGAAGAAGAAGAAGGATTATGGACGGCAATGGAGGTGTTTCTGGAGTTGTGGTGGGGGAAGAAAACCAGAAGCAAACCCATTCCCTTGCTTTCGCTGCTAGTGGTCTTCATCTCTCTCGCTGATATGAAATCCATCTCTCTCTCCCTCTCTCTCTCTCTCTCTCTCTCTCTGTGAAAATGGAGGTGGGGTCGAGGAGAGAGGAGCGGAGGCGGGGGACGACGATGACTAGCGAGGGGTGATCGTGTAGCTTTTTTTTTGGCTTTGTTCTCGAATTTCGCCTTTTTGTATTTGCATCATATACGTATCTTTTTATTGTATTAAAAACATATTTTTTTTAAGTTTCAAAATATTCACAGCCTTTTAGACAATAATATTTTTTTTCCTGGCAATAATATTTTTATTATTATAGTAGCAAGAATACAGGCAGATGTATTATATAATATGGTAAGATCCGTACGAAAAAATTGGCAGATATGTATACGATGCTGTGTATTGAATATGCAGTTGGGTGGGAAACAGGAAAAACATCTACGAGCCAGAGTTACTACATTATCTAGTGGGGACAACTTCCGTTATATCTTTAATGTGCTACATCAACTTCCACTCATACCCTCCCCTTTTAAAAAAAAAAATTTAACTTCTAATATACCTTCTTTAATTAGTAATGACTAAAATACCCTTTTGTATTTAATTTTTTAATAAAAAATTTTTCCAAAAATTAGTTGTCTCTCTCCTCTCTCTTTTCGGTTTCTCTCTCCTGTCTCTCTCTCCATTGTCGACATTGAGCTCTCTCTCTCCTACACTTTCTCTCTCATCTAAATCTTTCAATTTTTTCTCCAAAATCGATAGAAATCAAAACAAAATCAGTGCAAAATTGTCAAAGAAGTTGAAAATAGGTAAGCAATTGTGAAAATCTTATTTTTTTTCATCCACGTTGATGATTGTCGGTTTTACATGATGAACAGTGATGTTTCTTCTACCTTTTTTCTTCTAATTGTTGAAAAATGATGTTTTTTCCACTTATTTTCTTCTACTTGGTGATGTTTGTGAAGTTTTGTCCTTTGTTGAAGATCTGGTTCGGATGGTATCAGGTTCGCATGGTCACATGATACCAGGTTCGCATGGTCGCATGGTACCAGATTCGCATGGTCACATGGTACCATATTCATATGGTCACATGGTACCAGGTTCACATGATCAAACGATCACATGATCTCCATAATAGTCGGATTGATAATAATGATCATATGGATTTAAATTAAATGATCGAATGGTAATAATGATCACATGATACTATGTTCATATGATCACATAGTCACATAGTCAAAAATGATAATAATAGTCACATGGTCACTGTATCCAGAATAGTCGAATTGATCTGCATTTTGTACGTATGTTTTCTACAACTATTATAGACGGACGAGATAAGAGATCACAATTGTATATTTTCTGTATGATAGTAAATGGATAATGAAAAAGAATGGAGAATATGAATGAGAAGGAAAGGTGATGAAAAACCAAAGAGTGTTGGAAGTTACTGGATCCGGCTGTAATTGGAAGTTGCGTACGACATTGATCTTAAACTCGAAACGTTGGAGTGTAAGAAAATAAAATCTTATGCATAGTTGCAAACCCGTATCAAAATCTAGCAAAGCTATGAAGGGTACAAAGAAATTGGAAGACAAACAAAAAAGTGAGAGACCTAAACAAAACCGCTTTTCAAATCCTAGTGTAGTTCAAAAGTGGATCTATGTCACAACAAGAGTATCAACATCAACAAAATTTCAGTGGAACCCTAATTTTGAATGAATAAAGAAATATAAATTGTATAATAATGTTATATAATATATGTACATTAAAACATTAAGATCTTTGTATAATATTGTGTTAAAATAATGCATTATAATACTTTGGTTTCATTCTACATATTAAAAAACAGTAAATAAATTATCTCATATAAGTAGTGGTTGGGTCCCATGTGACCAGCATGTGACCAATGTGACCAATGTCAATTTTACACTATGTGACCATTGTGACCGGATGTGACCTGTGACCAAGTGACGAAGGTAAATACAGGTAAAAACGTAATTTCGAAGCTTTGGTCTGTTATTATAAGGTATAAAGAACTCAAATATTATGTTGATGATAAAATTACAAAACGTTAAAACGAGTTTATAATACAAAAAGACCAAAATTATCAAAATTCTTCATAAAAGACTATGAACACTAATGTATCACATTTTTTAGAACTACTTTTGCACACAAAATTTGAATAACTCAATTATTATAGTTAAATATAGTTCAAATGGTGCATATGGAAGATATGATGACAATCAGATCGATTCATTTGAAAGAATCCACTAAATCGACCTTGTGACCAACTGTGACCTATTGTGACCGAAATATTGTGGGTCCCAGTTTGAACATGTAATATTTCTGGTAGGGCCCAGTGTCATCCAAGTGTGCAAAAAAGTTACGGTTGACAATTCAACACTAATTTTGGTGGGACACAACATTTCAACCCATATTTTTTATCTTCCAATATTTTTTAACCCATTTTTTTCCCTCCAAAATTTTTCAACCCAAATTTTTTATCTTCCAATATTTTTCATCTCATATATTCAAATATAAAATAAATATAAAACATAATATCATAACATAAAATTCTGTAGGTTTATAATAAACAAACAAAATGTCATAACAAAAAGAAATAAGTTCATAATATAAATAAGTTCTTAATTCTACTTTTGAATATTTCTATTGACAAATATGGTGAATGTCAACTGCTCACGTATCTTGGTGACATTGTCATCACATATAATTGTTGTTTTTCGTCTTCTTTTGCTCGTTCATCTTCTACTTCTTCATTTATCAGACCTTTTCCCTTCTTCTTCTTCTTAGAAGACTTTGTCGAACGAATTTTCAAGTCATGAACTCGATGATGTCAATTCCTCCAAATAAAAAAGAAGTACTTCGTCAAACGCTTCCTTCTTTAGTATACTCTGAATTCCATGAAAATAGATGGCACCGTGATACCATGGTACCATGACACCATGACACCATGTGACTATGTGAACATGGTACTATGTGGCCATATGAATATGGTACCATGTGACCATACCAATATGGTCTCATGTGACCATGTGAACATGATAATAGTTTGAGTTTAAAATACCTAAATCCAAATTTTGTTCTCTAACAATTTTTCCTCCAAAATTTTTCCTCCAAAATTTTTACATGCAATATTTCTTGTGGAGTCTAGTATCATCCAAGTGTGTAGAAAAGTTACGGTAAGTATAAAAAAATTATAACTTAGTATTCTAATAAACAAATAAAAGAATGTTATACTTAATGTTCATAAAAAAAGAGATAAATTATTAGCTGAAATAAAAGTTAGTCAACGATGTTCTTGCACATCCAAGTGGAAGATGTCCTTTGAAGTAGGGCCCGAGATCGCCCAAATTAAAATTGGCAAGTCACCTGATTTTTCTCACCACTTGATGTGCTCCGTGAAAATAGTGTCATTAACCATGTAATTGCTTTCTATTTAAGTCACCGAATTCTATAAAACGTAGAGTCGTATATCATACATTGTCTCCTCAATGCGCTACAAAAAAAATATATGTTAGCATTCTGGATCATGTTTCAAAATCCATGTGACCGTGTGACATGGTACCATGTGATATGTGACCCTGTGACATGGTACATGTGACCATACCACCATATGACCTGTAATCCTGTAATCTATATGAAGATGTGACCATGTGACCATACCACAATGTGACCTATATGATACTGTAACCATGTGACCATGTGACTCAAATCATCATGTCATTCATACATCTATATATCGACCCATATGATACAGTTACCCATTTAATTTTTCTAAATCACCATGTGACCCAAACTGACTCATTTAACTCGATTTAAATCATTTCACATGCCAAACAATTATTTCACTTAAAACCCAATATTCTATTTCGAAATTCCCAAAATTTCATAAACCTAAAACCATATATTTCTACTTACAAAACCCAAAATCCAAACTTCAACTCAACAACAATACATTTCAAAATCCAACAAACTTCAAACCTACCATTTGTTCTTTTAACTCTGAAATTTGTTTATGGTTCTCACTTTCGGAGGAAGATGAAGATGAGGCCACCGATGATTTGAAGTTGTGTTTTTCGCTCTCGACGCCATATCTTCTTCAACTCTCTAATTTCGCTGGAGATTTGAAGAGAAACAGAAATTTCTAAAGAGAAATCAGGATTTATGTCACTAATCGATGGTAGAATGAGAGTTTTGAGAGAGAGAAGCTCACGGTTTGGTAGAAGGAAGAAGATGAACAGTGGGTTAGGAGAGAGAAAGCCATTATTATTTTTTAACTTTACTTTTTTTTTTTAATTTTGAATATTTTTAATTGAAAAAGGAGGGGTGTTTTTGTCTTTATCGTATTGTATGAGGTTTTATGATCTTTTTTGTCATGAATAATACTTTTTTTTTGATTTTTTATTTAGAGAGTATAGGAGGAAGTGATTGTAGCATTGAGAGGGTATTATAGCTATATCTCCTATCCAGTGTCCACTCCCCTCGTTAGATCTGTCCCCTTGATGGATTACTAGGCCATGTGATCCGACGGCTGAGATCGCGTGATGCTTAATGGGCCTTTTACTTCAGTGGGCATGTGTGGGCCCACTATGCTTGATTTTGACTTTTTCTTATCATAACTGTTTTGACGGTGGATCTTGGCATTGGAAGCTTCCAACGGAGCTTATTCACACGTGGCTTCGATTTTCCTCGGTATTTATAGTTTTTCTCTCTTTTTTATTTCCTTACCATTTAATTTCTCATCTCCAAACAAAATAAATTTTGTAATTGTTGTATTTTCAAATGATTTTGCATCACTTGAGACGTGATACGGTAGATGCCGTTGTCTTTTTTTTTCCCCTTTTTATATTATTTTCCCTATTTTTATAATGGCAAAACACGAGTTTCTTGTGTTATATATATATATATATATATATATATATATATATATTATATCTATAAGTATCTCTTTGTCCTTTGTTTGTTTGTTTTTTAAGGAGATTGCGGTGTATGTTTCTTAAATTATAACTCAAAATAAATTCTTTTGATATTCACCTTAACATTTTAAGGAATTCAATATTTCTTATGTATTGGAATTATTTTAAGTGGTTATTGAACTGTATTTCATTTTTTAGTTTAAGAACCGTGATTTCTTTTTAAATAAAAAAAAAAAGTTTAGAACAAACTAATCAAGTGAACAATAATGGGTTATCTATTGGGCCTAAACAATTGGGCTTTAACATCTTTCCGGGCCTCATTTATCCAGACACGTGGCGTCAATGCCACCTGTCAATCGAGTTCAAAGCTGCAATAACAGAAAGAACCCCTAAATAGGACAATAATGTAATTTACTTTATTTCATTTCATCAGTGAAAATCTATGTTAAATCCTAATGATAAAGAATTACATTATTGTCTGAATATACTTCTTCCCAAAAAATATATATACGTAACGTTTCCTTACATGTGGGAATTCACATTAATCGCTGAAGAAGTGAAAAAAAAAACATTTTTTTGGGATCAAATGTTTTTATAAACTGTAGTTTTACCCTCCGAGCTCCGTTCATTGTAAACTTTATACTATTTTTATGCCTAGTTCTGTATGATATTCCATCATGATTATCAGAACTCCAAACGTTTATTCACTGTTTGAATAAGCATTAATTTAATATTTGGTTCAAAAGGTTTAATATTTAGATAAAATTTGTTTTCTCTTTTTTTTTTTCCAATCCTCAATTAACCGTTTGGATTTATACTTTTAGAGTATTTTAACCCAAAGTCAAATGGTTAGTTTTATTTTATTTTGAAATAAGAAAAATTTACAATCAAATTAATAAAATTTTACCAATTATTGTTGAAAATAATTTAATAATATATATAATGGGAATAAAAATACATTCAAAGCAGAATTTCAATTTTAAAAAACGTTTTATTTTTTACTTGTTCACAAGCGGATGTATTTAATTACCGTGTAGCTTTCCACCGGTTCAAGACAAAAAAGATGGAGTAGAATATTGTACGAGACGAGGCAAGTTTGGGTACAGTACACGTGGCGGCATGAGCATAAACGTCAGCAAGTGTCTGTTACCTCCACGTGGACATGATGATTAACACAGTATTCGGAGACAAGGCATTTAGATTACCAAAATGCCCTCATGCCCGTCATAGCCGTTGTAGCCCTTCCCGTCAAAAGAACTCAAACCACAGCGGGGACCTAATGGTAATTTTACTGAAAAGAGTCGTAATTTTTTCCCGTTGCGTGGATTACAGGTGAAAACCAAACGCCGAAAAACAAGGTTAAAATTGGTTTACACTGAAATTAACCTTTGTTTTTATCACTTCTCTCTCTCTCTTCTGCTCTTGTGTCGCTCTGCGAGTGCACTCTTTTCTGCGTTCTAGGGTTTTTGGATTTTTTTGGGGAGGGAGAGGTGTTGATCATGGCGTCGATGTCCTCACCGGATCCCGGACCTAAGGCGGAGGAGGGATGCGGCGGCGGAGGAGGCGGAGGAGGAGAGAGCTCGGAGACTGTGCCTGTGAACGATCAGCTGTTGCTGTACAGAGGTTTTAAGAAGGCAAAAAAGGAGAGAGGATGCACAGCCAAAGAGCGTATCAGCCAAATGCCTCCTTCTACCGCCGGCAAACGGAGCTCCATATACCGTGGAGTCACCAGGTACGGCGGCACTTGTGCATTTTGTTGTTTTGTTTACTCGTGTCGGTACTTCGATGTGTGTTGTAGAGAAGATGATGGGAACAGAGGATTTTTTGGATCGTGAATTTTTTAAATCGTATCGTCTGTAAGAGATTAATGAAGGCCCATTCGGTGGGAGAATCATCCGGAATAGACGATCATTCCCTCAGCGATCTGGTTATCAGATAATTGGATGACCCGTTTACTTAATTTCTAACACCAACTCTAAGATTCTAAGGGTACCAGCCAGAATCAGATGTGTGAAATGGGATCTTTTCTGTGATATCATGATCATAACCATAGAAGAGTTGTAACCATGAGAGAGAAACAGAAGAAAAGAGTTGAAAATCTCCTTGGATCTTTAGGCTAGTCGTACCTCTTGAGTTCACTATTTTAGGCAGCTATAATTCGACACTTTGCTTCTTACCTTGAGTAGCCAATTCCAACTTATAGCATCGATGAAAGAGGAAATCTGGTGGCATTCTTCTATGCTTGCTACGGTTCTGATGTTCAGCTTCCTTTTTTGTCCTGTGGATGAAGACGTTGATGTCCTCTGTTTCTAAACTTTACTGAATCCAGGCATAGGTGGACAGGTCGTTATGAAGCCCACCTTTGGGATAAAAGTACCTGGAACCAGAACCAGAATAAGAAGGGAAAACAAGGTAGCCTTTGTTCTCTCTCTTCTGGTGACCTTAACATAATATATATTTTTATCTGCATGATCATAGCTGATCCTTTTCTTTTGTTTACTTTTTTTTTCATGGTTTATGCAATATTTGCTGCTCCAGTTTATTTAGGTAAGCTAAAAGCTCCATAGATATTTGTTGTGTTTATAGATATTGAAAGTCACTAGGTGTCGAATAGGATTATCTTTGACTAAAGAATCAAATCATATTCGACAGGAGCATATGATGATGAAGAGGCTGCAGCTAGAGCTTACGACCTTGCTGCCTTAAAATATTGGGGACCTGGGACACTTATAAATTTTCCGGTAGTTTGCTACTGTAACTCAATTCTTTTGCTTTCGGTTTGTAACTGTTTTCCTCTCTTAGAATTGAGAGTCATTCTTTATCCAATTGGGCATGAATAACTTGAAAACCAGATATGTTTTCCCTTTCCACTAATTTGGGTCAACATTCAAAATGATTCGAGGGAAGAAGTCGCTCTGAAAATTATTTTATTCTGGTTACCTGTTATTAGAAAGGGCAACTTTTATTGTAAAAATTGATTAGTTCACAGAATTTTGCAAGCTGGAAAAGCTGAATGGACAGAGGTTGAATCACTTCAATCCTCTGGCTTTCCCTTCTATAATCTTACAGTTCTTTATCTTCTCTCTAGTGAAAGAAGGATACACTCCTGGCTTTTGGAGCTGCCCTTCTCAGTTCTCATCATTCATATTTATACACTTTTCCTTTTCGCAATTTCTATTTGCACTCTTAAGAGCGAAGTAATTCATTCTGGTAGGTGACTGATTATGCAAGAGATCTTGAAGAAATGCAAAATGTCTCAAGGGAAGAATACCTTGCGTCTCTTCGAAGGTACATATGCATTTAGTAGGTGTGTATGCTCTTGGACTGATTTATTGCTGACACTCTAAATATCCCTTTGGCAGAAAAAGCAGTGGTTTTTCAAGGGGAATTGCAAAATATAGAGGGCTTCCAAGGTATTGTTCGACCAACAATTGGCTTTTTGTTCTTAGAAAGATGAGGAAAAGGAGTAACTCGTTATTTATCCAGCGACCAGACTCTTGTCTCTCTCTCATTTTCAGTTTTCATATTGCTTAAAAGGAGATTTCTTTAGAAGCACATGCATGGTGGATCATCCTTTGGACCTTTATTTCAGCTGTTAAACTTCTTTGTGATAGTGTCATCTCTTCCAAACCTTCAGAGTTTTTCCCTCTGTCAGAATTGGCTTATATGACTGACTTTTCTGCTACATTTTAATTCTTCTGCAATTTCAAACCAGCCGATGGGATGCATCAGCCAGTCGCATGCCTGGACCTGAATACTTAAGCAATATTCACTATGGTGAGTGCCTAACAACTCCAAAACGTCTTGACTTTGCACTGAATTGTGATGTTGTGGCATTATCTGTCTTTAAAGCAATCGGTAATTGAAACATACCATGAATTGATCATATAATTAACAGGGGCAGGTGATGATCGAGCGACAGAAGGCGACTTTCTAGGTAGCTTTTGTCTCGAAAGGAAGATCGATCTAACAGGATATATCAAGTGGTGGGGGGTCAACAAAACCCGTCAACCAGAATCTTCGTCAAGAGCATCGGAAGATACAAAGCTTGAAGACATTGGTCGTGAGCTTAAAACACTGGAGCAGGCATCCCAAGCAACAGAACCATACAAAGCGCCAAGCTTGGGCATCATCCCACCTGACAAGAGGAAAGAGAGTTCATCATCATCATGGTCATCATCATCATCTGCCTTGAGCATCTTGTCCCAGTCGCCTGCCTACAAGAATCTCCAGGAGAAGGTACTGAAAATCCAAGAGAACACTGGAGAAAATGACGAGAACACAAACCAGAACATCGCCAACAGGGATAATAATAAGAGTTATGGCAAGGCGGCAGCCGAGAAACCAGTCACTCATGGAGTTGCGTTAAGCATGTATCCGATTACTTCTCTCCTCTCTGCGCCATTGCTCACCAACTACAATGCCTTAGATCCTCTCACAGATCCTATTCTATGGACACCCTTCGCACCTCTTCTTCCAGCAGGATCATCGCATAATTCCGAGGTTCGTATCTACTTTAAACCCGTAAATTCGAGAGTTTTATTCGGGCATTCTCCAATCAACGAAAGAAACAAATTCGGGATGATAATCCATGAGTTGCAGAGTAGACATTAGTTCCATTGTTCTTACTTACATCCCATAGACAATGACTGATGATGTCTCTGGCTGCAGGTGACGAAGACAGAGACGAGTTGTTCCACTTACAGTTACCTTCCACCAGATAAGTGAGCCTTTTCCTCTATAGAATGTGAAGAGAGACTTATTTATATTCCGACCAATGTACATACACGTGGCATATAGATTTGGTTTTTACCCCATTACAGAGTGTTAATATATTACCCATTTGAAGTGGAATGATATACGAGATTTTGTGTGAAGAATTTCCGAGAAGAAAAAAAATTCTGACGAAGCAGAACAAATTTTTTGGTGGAATAATAATAATAGAATATTCGCATGGCGGCTGATAATGTAGGGTCAACTACAACTGGAGACATTGGCCGTCGTCTTAGAAACGTTACTAATATTTTACATGTAGACAAACCGACAATGAACCATAATATTCCACGTGTACAATGTTTTTGTGGAGGCCCCACATTCAACCGCCCCTACTTGCCACCGACGCAAGGGGTTTCCAGGTAGTGAGATATCATATTATTATTACGCCAACTAAATATAGATATATCCGTTGTTTTTTTTTTTAAATTCTTTGAATCATTCGAATTTCTATAAATTCAAATGTCTTTGAATTACGGTTTTGAGGAGGAAAAAAAAAATCTAGAGAGACGTTGAAAGCGATTGAATTATGATTTTGAAAAAAACAAAAACAAAAAAGGCAACAGTTTTCCGGTTTGTTCCACTCGCTGTGCTGTCGAGGGAGCGTATTTATTAAAAGAAAAAAAGAAACACCAAATGTCACTGCTGCGAACTCAAGTCTTCGCCACCTCCTCCTCCCTCTTTTTCTTCTTCCCTTAAATTCATTCTTCAGATTCCCCATGTTTATTCTCTCTTGACGCCATAAATTTCCTTCCTCGAGGAGTTTTCTCTCTCTTTCTCTCTCTCTTTTTATATCTCTCTCTCTTAGGGTTCTTCTGTGTTCTGGGTTTTGGGAAGGAAAGTGAAGAACTTGATCTTCGTCGGACGATATGGGGACTTGGAGGAGCCAGTTGAAGGCCATGCTCCGCAAGAACTGGCTCCTCAAAACTCGACACCCCTTCGTCACTTTAGCCGAGGTTTATCTCTCTGAGTTTTGCTTGTTCTGGGTTCGAATTTTCAGTTTTCTCGCATGATCAACTCCGGTTTGAAACTTGGGTTTTCTGTTTTTTCACGAAAGAATTCTGGGTTTTGTGAAATTCTCGTTCTTGTTTCTTGGGATTGTGTTTTGAATCTTGATTGTGGTCCTTGCCGGGGATGTCGATCTTAAGAGCACGAGCCTGTTTCATTCGACAGGTTTTACTTCCAACGGTTGTAATGTTGCTGCTGATAGCTGTAAGGACACGGGTTGACACAAGAATTCACCCTGCTCAGCCGTAAGTCTCATGATCGGTGTTCTTGATTTGCCACTGTAGCCCCAATTCGATAATGGATCGGAGAAATCCTTATTCATCTTGCGTTGTAATTATCAGAGGATTGTGTTCTGTTGCAGGAGTCTAATTTATCTTGCGTTGTTGTTCTGTTGATTACTGCAGTAATATAGAGAAAGACACGCTTGTGGAAGTGGGCAAAGGTATTTCTCCCAGTTTTCCAAAAGTTCTGGAACTTTTGCTTGCCAAGGGGGAGTATTTAGCTTTTGCACCTGACACTGATGAAACGAGGAACATGATCAACATTTTATCCCTAAAGTTTCCGGAACTTAAGGTACCTTTCGTTTCTGTAGTCTTAGTTTTACTGAAACCGCTCAACTTGGTGTCTTACCTTCTGCAAACTATGCGCGTAAAGATCCTCGTTTTCTGTCACAGTACAGATTTAGTCTGCTGGGGCAACATCCTTTTGCTGCTCTGATTGTTTTTTGGATATCACATGGATTTCTTGACTTTAGTTTATTTTTTTTTATAATCCCGCAGCTGGTTACTAGAATTTTCAAAGATGAAGCTGAGCTGGAAACATACATAACTTCAGATAGCTATGCTGCATGCAGCCAAGTGAGGTAAGTTTGAGTTTTCTGTTTTTTTGCTGATAAGAAACCATTTCAGTAGGATAAATTTCCGTCTCCATTTCAGTTTGAACTCATTTTGAGAATACGACGTCCGAGTTTCCCTCTCTGGTTGCTGAATTTTTTAGCCTCTCTTTGATTACCTATGTGTCGATTGGGATTTTTATTACAATAGGCTGCAACTTTTACTTAGTTCTGGGCAAAATGGGACAGTTTTTCGTTGGTGAAATTTGAAGGAAATATGGGACGTTTTGGAATGATTTTTCTTCACTCCTTTTTGTGGACTTGGCCTGCATTTTGTTCCTTTGTTTTCTATCCTTGTAACCAAATGCGTTCCTTTAATGTTGTATATGCTTTTATCTAAATGCCCAGTATTGTAAA
Source organism: Tarenaya hassleriana (assembly GCF_000463585.1). Lineage (NCBI taxonomy): Eukaryota > Viridiplantae > Streptophyta > Magnoliopsida > Brassicales > Cleomaceae > Tarenaya > Tarenaya hassleriana. Next base: position 6,369,430 of record NW_010966881.1, on the reverse strand, counting down.
TTTTCTGAAATCAGCAGTCTTGGCTTTTCCCTTCCTTTTACATTGAGTTGATAAAGCATCATCACATTTACTCAGGAATTGTTCGAATCCCAAAATAAAAGGAGCTGTGGTATTCCATGAACAAGGTCCTGATTTATATGATTATAGCATCCGCTTGAACCACACGTGGGCTTTCTCTGGATTTCCTGATGTTAAATCGATCATGGACACAAATGGACCTTATATCAATGATCTGGAAATGGGAATCAATACAGTACCAGCAATGCAATACAGTTTCAGCGGGTTCCTGACTGTATAATCACTTACCTTTTATCTCTATAAATTATAGTTCCTTGCTCAGTATTTCTCAGTTATCATTCTACTGCTTGACAAAATAAAAATATGCTCTTTGAAAGATAATTGAAATAGTAAGCATCAGTTCAGTGATTTAATTTGTCATGAAAAGAGAGACCCTAAACCTGCTGTTAGACTTGTCCACAGGTTGAAACCAGTACCGAGTTAGTGAAAATGATTGGCTGGATGGATTAGATTGAAATTCCTGTATTTTGGAAAAATCATTTCTTTTTTCTCATGTGTGAATGTTCTTGTACCCTTTTGCAGCTTCAGCAAGTGGTAGATTCATTCATCATATTTGCTTCCCAGCGAACTGTAGGTGGTGCATCATTGCACTCTTCTCTTGGTTTAGCTTTACCCGTTGAGCTACCATGGACTGTACTTCCCTCTAAAATAAGAATCGTTCCCTTTCCAACCCGAGAATACACTGATGACGAGTTTCAATCTATTGTGAAGAGTGTAATGGGCTTGTTGTATGTATTGTTCCCTCTTTGGTTTTCTTTGAAATATGTTAGTCTTTTCTTGCTGCAATTTATGGTAATGAGCAAGCATTTTCTTTTGCTTTGGATGGTTAAATAATTGCTTGGCAGGTACCTTCTAGGGTTTCTGTATCCAATCTCCCGGCTTATCAGCTACTCTGTTTTGGAGAAGGTTACCTTCTTATGTGTATAATTTAAACAAAGCTGTTATGAATCTACTGTCCTATTCAATTTTTTTCCTATTGCTAGTTATAAGTGATAAGTTATACGTTCTCAGTTGCTTCCCCTAAGCTGTGTTATGTATTTACTTGCAGGAGCAGAAAATAAGGGAGGGTCTTTACATGATGGGTTTGAAGGATGAGATTTTCCATTTGTCATGGTTTATCACATATGCTTTGCAGGCAAGATTTTGTTGCTGTCCTTTCTGCAGAAAAGAACTTGCATGTGTTGCTCTCTGTCTAATATTAGACGCAGAATCGTTTGATATTTGATTGGTGACCTTTATCTTTTTTCTGTTTCCCATAAAAACACAAATTAACGTGCATCTTTAGTAATTTCTGTTCGACGTTTTTGACTTATGTTAGGATGTTGGATAATGCTTAGCTAACTTTTTCATCTAATATCTGGTGTAATGTTCTAGTCTTAACATTTTTCCATTTCCTTTTCTCTAACTGCACTTTGTCCTGTTATTGAATTTTCTGTTTCTGTTGCAGTTTGCATTGTGCTCTGGGGTTATTACAGCTTGTACAATGGGAAGTCTTTTCAAATATAGTGATAAGACAGTAGTCTTCACGTACTTCTTTTTATTTGGACTCAGCACGATCATGCTCTCTTTTCTAATATCAACATTTTTCACCCGAGCAAAGACAGCTGTTGCAGTTGGAACCCTTTCCTTTCTTGGTGCTTTCTTTCCGTATTACACTGTTAATGATGAATCAGTGCCCATGTAAGTACATCTGGTTTTGGGTTTAAGTTGTACTGGTTAAGGTTCATGGAGAAGTAAAAGTTTAGTCTTGTCTTTGTTGTTGGATATTTCATGTAGAATACACATATGCAACACTAATTGTTGTACCTGTAGGGTATTGAAGATAATTGCTTCTTTGCTTTCACCTACGGCATTTGCTCTTGGATCAATAAACTTTGCTGATTATGAGCGTGCTCATGTGGGACTTCGTTGGAGCAATATATGGCGGGTATGTCAATTGTATGTGGCTACCACATGAGTTTGATATCCTCTTCTCTTAATTTTTATTCTGATCAATATTGATGCAGGCATCATCCGGAGTAAGTTTTGTTGTCTGTCTCTTAATGATGCTGCTAGACTCTATGCTTTATTGCATAATTGGTCTTTATTTTGATAAGGTACTTTCTTTATCCTATGTGTTCCTTGTTTTGATGTCTGTTGCGTAAATCGGTCCTTTTGCAATATATATGCCTCTAAATCAAAAGCGATGACTAATTTTTTGAGTCATTTTCATGTATAATTTTTCTTAGAAGATTGGAATGATGAGATGTCATTATGTCTAAATCACATCATCTTTAAATGGTTGCTTTAATAAATTATAAGCATGTGATTCTGGGAAAATATGCACATTTCTTCTTTCTGTATTATGTTATGCATCATGTGGTTTAATCCAAGACTTCATTTGCTCAGGTACTCCCCAGGGAAAATGGTGTGCGGTATAAATGGAACTTCATCTTTGGCAAGTGCTTTGGGAGGAAGAAGAATAAAAACCAGTATTGCCCTGAAAATACCGTTAATAAAATTCTCTCAGATAATATAACCATTTCTTCAGAAAGAGAGCCTTCTGATCCTATTATAGAATCAATAAGCTTGGAAATGAGGCAACAAGAGCTTGATGGGAGGTAGTTTCTATGTCATCTGAGAATCATATTCCTTCTATCTACTGTTTATCAAAGCTTTGGAATATGAATTTAACTTTAATGTTTTCCTATTAGGTGCATGCAGGTTAGAGATCTGCATAAGGTCTATGCTTCAAGGAAGGGGAATTGTTGTGCGGTTAATTCATTAAGACTTTCGTTGTATGAGAACCAAATACTCGCACTTCTGGGTACGCCTATCTTGTTCATGTATCCTCATCCTCATTTTCTTTTCTATCTTCCATTTATTTATTGCTTGCTAGGATACTTCAGAAGACACAAATTGTTCTGTAAGTTTTTATGTTGTATGTGGTTTCAGTGGTTTCTGTAGTTGTATGTTTGGGATGTGCTGTCTGAATCTACATTGATGGAAAAGAAGACCTAATAGTGGTCCTGACTCCTGAGTTTTGACGAGTAGCACTGTCTTGTTTAGCTGTCCGTCCACTTTCATTTGTTTGTCCTGGATTTTCTTACTGTGACTTCCTTTTTATTTATGCCGGGGAAGCTTTCTACTAATTTACATGAGAAATTCAGTTGTGAGAAATAGGAAGAAAACCTTTCTTTGTTCCGTGGTATCATCTTCTGCATCCTTTTCTGCGACGAATGCTTGGTCTCCACGACGACTCCATGATCACACATTCAAGAATCTCATGTAAAAAGAATGTGGTGGACTTTGATATGCGAGTTTCTAATTCTGGTCTTCATATTTTGAAGGACATAATGGGGCGGGTAAAAGTACAACAATATCTATGCTTGTTGGTCTACTTCCACCAACATCTGGAGATGCCCTGATATTTGGGAAGAATATCTTAACAAACATGGTGAGCCTTTTCTCTTTTCTTTTGTGTTATTATTATATTCTAAATTTCCATGCGTAATGACTAAAACACAGAGCAGAATGGTCAAATATGCCTTCTGTTTTCTACAATGACTTGGTTGGAGAGTCGCTGGAAATGCCATTTATTCTCCTGTTCTCGCTATGCCACTTCTGTCCTTTTAGTTTGTTTGTTACGATTCCTTGTTGATCTTTGCCATGGATATCTTTCTGTAGGATGAGATTCGAAAGGAACTAGGTGTGTGCCCTCAACATGACATCCTCTTTCCAGAACTGACAGTAAGTGAAGAGCCTTGCATTGTCTTTTTCTTCTTTTTAATTGATCAAATCTAGTTTATGACATCCTTATAATTTGAATGATGGCACATCATATACAGTTACTGAGTTACCATTAATTCTTCCTGAAAACTCGTTTCTCTAGTATTTTGTGAATTTTTCCTGAACACTTTCCATCATCTCTTTCTAATAATTTTGTAAAATGAGGTAATGATGACTTCAATATTCGAAGACCTTTTTTCTTTTTCCCTCATTAAACCTTGTTTGTATGCTGCAGATAGTAACACTAAATGGGAAAAGGTTTGGCCAATTTGTTTCTGATGTAGGTTAAGGAGCATTTGGAGATGTTTGCTGTCCTAAAAGGTGTCAAAGAAGACTCCTTAGAAAGGACAGTGGCTGATATGGCAGATGAAGTAGGTTTATTCTGAAGTAAGATTCCTTTTTATTTATTCTGCTTTAGATGGTGATGTTTTCAGCTTGCATTGCTAGGTGGGATTGTCTGACAAAATTAATACACTTGTCCGAGCACTTTCTGGTGGCATGAAGAGGAAACTGTCACTTGGAATCGCATTGATAGGGAACAGTAAGGTAAAGTGGCACTTATAAACATTATTTTTCATTTGTTTTTATTAATCAATCGTGGTGGTACATTTTTCTGCTGTCAGGTGATTGTTCTTGATGAACCAACCAGTGGGATGGATCCGTACTCAATGCGTCTTACTTGGCAGTTGATTAAAAAAATAAAGAAAGGCAGAATAATATTACTAACAACACATTCCATGGATGAAGCAGAGCTGATAGCTTATATAAACAGACTATAATAAAGGCTTATGCTTCTTGTTTTCCTTATGCTTCTACAGAACTACTTCAGATTATCACCGGGATTTTGCTTCTCTGATGGACTGGCTTCATTAGCTCTTCTAAGGCAAGGGATGAAAGACAAATCCAGTCACGGGGTTTTAGATTGGAATGTGACTGGAGCATCAATCTGTTATCTAGGTCTTGAGGTAAGAACTTCTCCTGTACTTGAATTTGCTCGCGCGTGTCATTTTGGAATGCAGAACCAGTTACTAGTAAAGAATCCATCATAACAACATAGGTATCAATGAATTTGTAATCTTAATGAACTTAATCATGCGGTCGATCTTTGTTTACTGTCATTACTTTCCCATGCATACTCACAAATGAGTCATATGTCCAAACTTTCTTATATATGACAGAGTATCTTCTACTTCCTTGTGACACTTGGTCTTGAGCTCTTGCCTGTTCAAAAGATAATGTCTATCTCCATAAGCGATTGGTGGCAGAACTCTAAAGTTCTCAAGCACAGTGCTGGGGGGTCTGGTCATTTAGAGCCACTTCTCAAGGATTCACCAGATGGAGTTTTACTCGATATTGAGGATGATGTAGATGTGCAAAATGAAAGAGCCAGGGTGCTCTCAGGTTCTACTGACAATGCCATATGCTACTTACGAAACTTACGGAAGGTATTGTAGTATGGTCCGTTTTTTCTCAAATGTGTTAACAACATTGGTCCATCCCCTCCCTTGTTTCCCCTCGTTCCTCTAAAACTGGCTAGCAAGTGGAAAATGACTGGCTTGTTTCTGGGACACTAGAATATATTTAACATAAACGGAAACAGGCATTCCCCTTGGATTGTTTAGTTTATTTTGGATATTAAATACTGAAACTTGAGACAGAAGTTTCCATGTAGTTTAATTTGGATATAAAGTAAAAACATATACCTAAGATTACGTAACTAAATTTGGGTCCTAGAAGCAAATGAGGTTTAAGTAGATTTTGCATGCAATGGCTTGTCTTCAAGAAGTTCCTAGTTGCATTTGCACTGTATATTCTGTGTGTATGTGATGTACCCTTTATTTTTCTATTTTTCTTTCCTCCATCCAACTTTAGTAATTAGATGGAGCTATTTTCTTGAGTCGATGGTTGACCTTTTAACACAACCTTCAATGTTGGATTTTTATGCTTGAACAGCTCGATTTTCCTTAAGCACCATTATGGGGTTGGTTATACTCTTACTCTAGTAAAGGTTTGTTCCTTTTTCTTCTTACTCTGTACATCTGACATATTGTCTGATACATATTGCTCTCTCCTCTATCATTTCTGAGTTCCTTTATGATTTCCAAAGCAACTACTAGCTTTATCTTTGCTTTTTCTTTCTAGTCTTCTCCAACGGTCTCTGTTGCAGCAAGTATAGTTCATCGTCACATCCCATCAGCAACGTGTGTGAGTGAGGTATAGTATTTCTTCTCTAAGGTAGATTGCAGAGCATCTAAGCATCTAATACATTAAAAAGGACCAACCCAGTTCGTATCCCCATCTAGTGGGGATGCTGGGGAACAAATGTCTTGTATTTGCTTTGTATGGTAGCTCGCAAATTATCTGAAATTCTAATGTGAAAGATTCATCAGTTGAGAATCTTTCAACCCAGGACTTAAGTCCCCAAAGATTGGATACTGAAGCAGGTTGATGGCTGTTTATATTATGTGTAGAACAAATCTGCCGCTTTTCTGGAGGTTTTGAGCATGGTTCATTTCTAGTTGATTTATATTATAGCTGCATCATATTTATGATTGGTGATCTTTTCAGGTGGGCAATGAGATATCTTTCAAGCTTCCCTTGGCATCTTCACCCTGCTTCGAAGACATGTTTAGGGAAATTGAGAGTTGCATGAAAAGATCTGTTGACAGCTCAAGAATTAATGAGATAGAGGGTTTGAGCTATCCTGGTATCCAAAGTTATGGTATATCCATAACGACACTTGAGGAAGTGTTCTTAAGAGTTGCTGGCGCTAACTTAAACATTGATGAATCGGTTGAGGAGGGTAACATTTTCTTCCCTCCAGATTCTGCAGTTTCTAGGGTCTGCTCTGAATCCCCCCCAAAGGGAAATCTACAATCGAAACTGCTCAGAGGTTGTAATGAGGTTGCTGGACTTATGGTTACTACAATTGCAAAAGCTTGCAGTTGGGTTGCTGTTATGGTTTGGACTTTCGTTGGTTTCATAAGTATGCAATGCTGTTGTTGTTGCATAATCTCAAGGTCAACATTTTGGCGACATTGCAAAGCATTATTCATAAAGAGAGCAAGATCTGCTGGCAGAGACAGGAAAACAGTGGCTTTCCAGCTTATCATTCCGGTCGTCTTCTTGCTTTTTGGCCTTCTTTTTCTTCAGCTTAAGCCACATCCTGATCAGAACTCCATAACACTCACAACTGCATATTTCAACCCTCTCCTGACTAGCAGCGGTGGTGGTGGCCCTATTCCCTTTGATTTATCTCACCCTATTGCCAATGAGGTTTGTCTATTATTGTTTGGAATAGATATTGTAAAGTTTTCTTCCTGGAAGCATGTTGCTATTGTTAAACTAGAATCTTCACTTGCATCTCTTTATATCCTTTTTCCCTTTTATTTTATGGTAATCATTATACTGTTATATGGCAAAATGAAATCATGTTGCTCTGTAATTACTATGATTTCATAAAAATAATGCAAGAAATTTCCAAGAGTTTGCTCCGTTTCTTCAATGGATTGCATAGTATAGTCTCAGTGGTGACTTTTCGGCTAATATTTCTTCCTCAATCACTGGTTATAGTTAGTTAATGTCTATAGAAGAATATAAGATGGGATGTTAACTTTACAAGTTAACACATGGTCCATCGAGGTGGTGGATGAAGCAGTACTTCCACAGTATATGGGCTTGTTATACTTGAGCAAATATATCGTAGATCACTGCACTATGGATAAAGTTCATCTTTTTGACATCCAATTAAATTTTCTTCTCTGATAACCTTCTATTCAGGTTGCAGAATATATTGAAGGAGGCTGGATTCAGCCCTTGAGGAATTGCTCGTATAAATTTCCTGATCCAGAAAAGGCGTTAGCTGATGCTACTGATGCCGCAGGTCCCACATTGGGGCCCACTCTACTTTCAATGAGTAAATTCTTGATGTCTAGCTTCAATCAATCCTACCAGTCAAGGTATGTCTGCCTGTACCTAACATGATTTGTTTGTGTTTTCGCGCCAGATATTTATCTTGGCAGTAATAGATTCATGATTTAGTAGTTGAGTTAAAATTGTCAAGTAGTCAGCACCATGTCAACTTTATAGTCAGCACCACTGAACATTGTTCTCTGTAGTCAGCACAATGTCAACTTTATACAATCTGAGCTCCCTTATCTAACGTGTGTTTCGAAATCTTGTTTAAATGTGTTGGGCACACCTTATATTGTCAACGTATTTATTACTTACCATTTAGGTGAATAATTTTATTTGCATTTTGATTTTTCTGAGTTGTTGACTTCATTGGGAAGTCTATGCTGGATTTGTTATATGATATTTCTAGTTGTCTAAGGCATGCATGGGAGTCCATTTCATTTTAGGTATGGGGCAATTGTAATGGATGGCCAGTATCCAGATGGGAGTTTAGGATACACTGTTTTACACAACAGTACTTGTCAGCATGCCGGTCCAATCTACATCAATGTTATGAATGCTGCAATTCTTAGACTTGCTACCCGTAACAAGAATATGACAATCCGAACGCACAACCATCCCTTGCCTACAACAAAAAGCCAGCATTTACAACGTCATGTATGTTACTTTCATTTGAATTAGTTCTCAATGGCTTTGACACGATGTTTTATTACGGTACAGTTCCGTCCTTATGTTTGGAAATCTTGATGGGTTCACTCATGCTGGTTACACTGAATCTTCGTTGAAGACCTCTACTTATTGTTATTTAGCTGAAGACATTGTGAAAACTAATCATCTATGACATTTTGATATTTTTTTCTTTAGAGATAAAAGATCCCTTCTTGTTAGCCGCTTCTGATAATTTGTTCCCCTTCTCAATGTAGGATTTGGATGCTTTCTCTGCTGCAATTATTGTTAACATTGCATTCTCATTTATCCCAGCCTCTTTCGCTGTCCCCATTGTTAAGGTATGTAGACAAGGTCCACCCTCAAAGTAGAAATTAATGTTTGTACATCCTATCCTTCTTCAACCTCTCTTTTATTGGGATAACTGTACATAATGGGATTGTAACTGGTGCAGGAGCGCGAAGTTAAAGCAAAGCACCAACAGCTTATTAGTGGGGTAGGCATTGATGGGGAGAAAATCTTAGACCATTAGGTACTCCTAAACATAATGCTTGCCTAATGATCTTATTTGGCTTTCAGGTTTCTGTCTTCTCATACTGGGTATCAACATACATATGGGATTTCGTCAGCTTCTTATTTCCTTCAACATTTGCGATGATCCTCTTCTACATTTTTGGTAAGTCAATGCTGCCATTTCATTTTCTCAACATACATATGTTTTCTTTAACCTGAATTTAATTCACTTACTGAAACAACTGATTTCTGCTTTAGGTCTAGAGCAGTTTATTGGAATTGGTCGGTTTGTCCCAACTGTCATTATGTTCTTGGAGTATGGCTTGGCAATTGCATCCTCAACATATTGCCTAACATTTTTCTTTTCTGAACATAGCATGGCTCAGGTAACTCTCCTATTTACTCTTCACATATTTTTCTTCTACATTTCCCCCTTTTTGAGGTCAGATGGATGACACATCTTTGCTGTAACTGCAGAATGTTGTTCTTTTGGTTCACTTTTTCACTGGTCTTATTCTTATGGTCATCTCCTTTGTTATGGGCCTTATCCCGGCAACTGCTAGTGCAAATTCATCTCTAAAGGTTCAGTCTTTATTATTTATCTTTTTCTTCTCAGTATTTGTAATCCTTCTCTTACTTGTAAGAAAATTCCATGTCTCATGTGGCTGCATGCGGAAATGTTCAAGAAGCTTTACTTTACTTAGACATCATAGGATGAAAAAACACTATTCAGTATTCTGCTTGCTCTTTGGACTTCCTGACCCTGATAGCTTATATAAACAGACTATAATAAAGGCTTATGCTTCTTGTTTTCCTTATGCTTCTACAGAACTACTTCAGATTATCACCGGGATTTTGCTTCTCTGATGGACTGGCTTCATTAGCTCTTCTAAGGCAAGGGATGAAAGACAAATCCAGTCACGGGGTTTTAGATTGGAATGTGACTGGAGCATCAATCTGTTATCTAGGTCTTGAGGTAAGAACTTCTCCTGTACTTGAATTTGCTCGCGCGTGTCATTTTGGAATGCAGAACCAGTTACTAGTAAAGAATCCATCATAACAACATAGGTATCAATGAATTTGTAATCTTAATGAACTTAATCATGCGGTCGATCTTTGTTTACTGTCATTACTTTCCCATGCATACTCACAAATGAGTCATATGTCCAAACTTTCTTATATATGACAGAGTATCTTCTACTTCCTTGTGACACTTGGTCTTGAGCTCTTGCCTGTTCAAAAGATAATGTCTATCTCCATAAGCGATTGGTGGCAGAACTCTAAAGTTCTCAAGCACAGTGCTGGGGGGTCTGGTCATTTAGAGCCACTTCTCAAGGATTCACCAGATGGAGTTTTACTCGATATTGAGGATGATGTAGATGTGCAAAATGAAAGAGCCAGGGTGCTCTCAGGTTCTACTGACAATGCCATATGCTACTTACGAAACTTACGGAAGGTATTGTAGTATGGTCCGTTTTTTCTCAAATGTGTTAACAACATTGGTCCATCCCCTTGCTCATAGTATAATTGTTTTAGGTTTATCCTGGCACCAAATATCATGGCCCAAAAGTGGCTGTACAGTCCTTAACTTTCTCGGTCCAAGCAGGAGAATGTTTTGGATTTTTAGGTACAAATGGAGCTGGGAAAACTACCACCTTGTCTATGTTATCTGGTATGTGCATATTTCTTTGTATTTTTAGATATTATTGATGTACTATGAATCTGGTAGTAATATTCGTTTCTCACTTCTTTGGACTCGATAGGAGAAGAAACTCCAACTAGCGGGACTGCTTTTGTCTTTGGCAAAGACATAGTGGCAAGTCCAAAAGCTATCCGTCAGCACGTATGTCTTTCGTTGATTTTGCCCTTCTGATTTGTTGATCTTATTAAATGTAAAATGTTCTGGATGACTGTAAAGATTCTGTTTCGTTGGCTTTTCAGATTGGCTACTGCCCCCAGTTTGATGCATTATTTGAACATTTGACTGTAAAGGAGCACCTTGAGCTCTATGCAAGGATCAAAGGAGTTGTGAATCATAGAATTGATAACGTACGTAAATCTTCTCATACATAACTTTCTGTTGCTCGGTTTGCATGTCTTGATGAGTTGAAGCACTAGACAAATACAAGCACCGTCCTGCTATATATGTATGAGGACTCCCCCTTTTCCACACGCTGTTGTCTCATTTGGTTCATTGCCTTGTGAAGTTGTTGGACTATCCAGTAGTAGCATAATCATGCATGTGCATCTTCTGTTGTTTAAGACAAACACCTTTAGCTACCCTTTAAGTATTTGATCTACGATAAGATTTGAATCAAGTCTACAAGGCGTTTTCTATCAAAGTGGAAGTTGCTAGGTTGTCTGATGAGCATTTGCTATGAACAGGTGGTTACAGAAAAGATGGTGGAGTTTGACTTGTTGAAGCATGCTAACAAGCCATCATTTACCCTTAGCGGAGGAAACAAACGTAAATTATCAGTCGCGATTGCAATGATTGGAGACCCTCCCATTGTCATTCTCGATGAACCGTCTACAGGTGGGTGGGTGGTCATGATGATTAACCATCTAATTTAGAAAAGCCGGCCGGCATGGACTTCCCTTTGGATCTGAACTACTTAGCTGCTCCATTAACAGTTTATGAAATGCTTTCAGGTATGGACCCTGTTGCCAAAAGATTCATGTGGGACGTGATATCCCGGTTATCAACTAGGAGAGGAAAGACTGCAGTTATTCTGACTACCCACAGCATGAATGAAGCTCAAGCTCTCTGCACCAGGATCGGAATCATGGTATTACATTAAGTCATTCCGAAATTTTTAGGAATTGTTTCCACCTTACAGAGCTATCAATGTCCATTAATGACAGGTCGGAGGCCGCCTTAGATGCATTGGTAGTCCACAGCATTTGAAGACACGCTTCGGTAACCATCTTGAGTTAGAGGTACTATTCAACATTATTGGGTTTGCTTTCATGAAAGAGATTCTTAGAAGTTACTTTCCCATAATTTATTATCAATGTTTGTTCTTATATGTATATTAGGTGAAACCTAACGAAGTAAGACGTGTGGACTTGGAGAACTTTTGCCAAATGATTCAGCAGTGGCTGTTTAACCTTCCTTCGCATCCAAGAAGCTTACTTGGTGACCTCGAAGTTTGTATTGGCGTTTCCGACTCAATTATACCCGAGACTGCATCTGCATCAGAAATCAGCTTGTCGGTAGAAATGATAAAAAGCATTGCACAGTTTCTCGGTAACGAGGGAAGAGTAAACACACTTGTATCTCCCATGTCTGAGAATGATGGGCGGTCTGGTGAACAGTTATTAGAGCAGCTGTTTCGGGATGGTAGGACCAATTCCACACCTATGTCTAGATTTGGATAAGAATACCCGATCTCTGACATGTTTTAGTGTTGTGGTTTGACCTGTTTAGGTTTCAGTGTTCGGTCTCTGACATGTTTCAGTGTTGGTTTGACCTGTGTACAGGCGGTATACCGCTGCCCATATTCGCCGAGTGGTGGTTATCCAAAGAGAACTTCTCAGCACTAGATTCTTTCATTCAGTCTTCATTTCCCGGTGCAACGTTTAAGGGATGCAATGGATTGAGCATTAAGTATCAGGTATATTATTGCTGTCTGGGTCATTGTAAAACCCTTTTCCTTTCTCACGTTCCAGCATCTGGTGTTTAGCTTTTCGTCAGTTTAGGTTCTGAAAACAGTTCATGGTTTCGATTTCAGTTACCATTCGGAGAAGGCGGGTTGTCACTTGCAGATGCCTTTGGATACCTCGAAAGAAACAGGTGAAACATATATCTGCTTCTTTCTCTTTGACCCGGAAACTTGCCATTTCTTGACAACTGAAACGGAAAAGAATGGTTTTGATCTGTTCAGGAACCGATTGGGAATAGCGGAATACAGCGTTGGCCAATCGACCCTCGAGACTATATTCAACCATTTTGCAGCTAACTCCTCCTGAGAACCTCACCCATTCATCAGCTCAGCCAATGATCTGCAATGGTGTAAACATGGCAAATACATGTAGAAACTGCAGAAAAGGCCGAGTTTAGGGTCTATGTGTATATAGACATCTACGCAACTTACAGACACTTTCAAGTGATCTGCAATCAAAATCTATAGCACAGATGAGCAAACTGCTATATATTTCCTCATTCCAACTTCACACCAAATAGCTTTAGCCCATCTTCTTCCTCTTCCTCTTCCTCGGGCGTTGTCTTGTATCTCTCGGTCAACTCCAGAAGCTCCTTGCACTTCATCTTGGTCATGGCGAGCTCTGTGGTCAAGAATCCATGCTCTTTCCTGAGACGCTTGTTTTCGTCCAGAAGGTTTGAGTAGCTTGACAACGAGGAAGCTGATGAAGATGACCGTTGATCATCTCGTCGAGGTGGAGTACTTGTGGTCGGATCGCAAGCATGGTGAGGGTGAGCCTTCTTTCTCCGTATGTTGCATAGAAGCTCTCTCTGTCCCTTCCGGAACATCTTGTTCCAGAACTCCCACCTTCCCGCTGACACTTTCCTAAAACCCTAATTTATGAAAACTTTCGTTATTATGCCAAAAATCATTTCCAGATAATGATTTCTATAATCTATACAAACCAAGCCCACAAGCAGGAAGCTAAATCTCTCTCTCTCTCTTTCTTTCTCTCTCTAGATACTGCTTCCATGTCGCAACCCCGCTGTTTCAGCATATACAGACACAAATATGGTGCATGCGTTTGCATGAATATTTACACCCACGTGCGTATAGTAATGAGATACGATGGGGAAAAGGTGTGAACGTACGTAAGTGTTGAGCTGACGAACGAAGCTGGAGAAGTTGCAGTGCTTGAAGAGCTTAGGGAGGAGATCTCTGGAGAATTCCGGCGGTTGCCAGACGACGAAGGAGGTGCCGTCGTCGTTCCACGAGATGACGTCATCCGTCTCCGGATCTTCCACCACCGCGTATAGTAATGAGATACGATGGGGAAAAGGTGTGAACGTACGTAAGTGTTGAGCTGACGAACGAAGCTGGAGAAGTTGCAGTGCTTGAAGAGCTTAGGGAGGAGATCTCTGGAGAATTCCGGCGGTTGCCAGACGACGAAGGAGGTGCCGTCGTCGTTCCACGAGATGACGTCATCCGTCTCCGGATCTTCCACCACCGCATAAGTCTTCACCAAGAACGGCGGCGGCGACTGCTCCGATCTCCTCACCATCCACTCCTCCTCCCCCTCCTCCTCCTCCTCCGCCGGAACAGCAGATTGCTCCATTCAGAGAGTGTTATTTGACCAAATTGATGTTATTCTTGATAAGAGAAATATGGTGGTTTTAACAATTGAAACCCAACAAGACTCCGTGGTTCATGCGAATTGACATGCACATACAATATACATATATATATATACATATAGAGAGATCTCCCCCCCATCCACTCCTCCTCCCCCTCCTCCTCCTCCTCCGCCGGAACAGCAGATTGCTCCATTCAGAGAGTGTTATTTGACCAAATTGATGTTATTCTTGATAAGAGAAATATGGTGGTTTTAACAATTGAAACCCAACAAGACTCCGTGGTTCATGCGAATTGACATGCACATACAATATACATATATATATATACATATAGAGAGAGAGAGAGAGAGAGAGTCCCGTAATTTTATGTTGTTGGGTCGTACTTAGTAAGGTGTATATGGTGACGTTTATTTATCTACATGCACGTATGCATGTGTGTGTATATATATGAGTGTGTGTGTGTGTGTGTATATATCCATTTGTTGCTGCAACCGTGTGCCATTTTCTATCTATTATAAAATTCTTGCGTGTGTGCGCGTAGAAAATTTAACAACCGGAATTGATTATGGAAAATTAGTTCCTTCAATTATTATGTATTAGACAAGTTGATCATAAATATTTGATGAAATGGGACATCAATTTGTTATAGAAAAAGATAAGGAAAATCACATTTTGTATCAAGCACTTAATTACACATGTATTTATATATTTACGTAGGTGGAGTAAACCTAAAAACAAATTGAAAAAATATGATGATTTTTTAAAAAAATTATTATAAACTTCTAAATTCAAAAAACATGATTGAAAAAATATGCAATATTAAACTAGTTGGTCTATATTTTAAAAAGTTCCGGAAAATCAAATAAACTAAAACAAAAATACGTATGTATACAAGATACATAAATTAGGAATATCTAAAATATACATAGCGAAACACATACTACTATAATATTATAGAAAATATTTTTGGCATTCTATATACTCTTCAATATCACAAATTATACATATCTATATATGTATACATTTATGTGTGTATGTATTTATGTAATAATAGAAGGTAAATTAGGTAGTGCGGCACACAACGAAAGAAGGGGATTGAAAATGTGATGACGTAATTAGTTTGGTCCTCTATATGGCTGATACTTTCAATACATATATATATATATATATATATAATGTGCAAAATTGGTCTTAATTAAAGGAATAGTATTTACTATTTAGAGATACAGGAAATTAAAAAGAAAAAAAAGAAATAGAATACAGACGGAGAACTTTCTATTTTTTTTTTTCGTCATGGAAGTAACGTTGTCTTATAGGTGCAGTGACATTTACGCATTTTCTTTGGACTTCACTTTATCTTTCAAGATTGATGACTTCTCCTTTTTGACTTGCATGCATGCCTTTCCTTCTTCTTCTTCTACCTATATTCTGTACTCTTCATTTCCTTTATATATATATATATATATATTTAACCAAAAATATATATAGTGACCAAAAGTATATGAACATGTAGAATATGTATGTGAACAATAGTGTCTTAATTTGGACATTTTATCCAAACCTAAGGAGCAGTGTCACTTCAAGCAATTGGTCAAACAACCAAATGCATTTATTTTTCAAGAAAAAATACCAAATGAGCATTTGGCGTCAACACTAAAAGGAATTGCCGACAGTGTCCCTAGAATCATAGAAAATTTATTTCTAAAATAAAAGATTAATTATTAAATTTTAGAAAGAAAAAAAAACCAATTTTTATGTATCTGTAAATTATAATCTGAAATTCCAAACTTCATCCCTTTTATAAAAAAATTAATAGGACGCAATATAAATACCTTTAGGTCTCTAAAAATTGTAAAATCCATATATATTCCGTCTATTTCTCACACAAGTATGAAGTTTTTTATCAATAAAAAAAATTTAAATTTAATGTTGAATCAAACCAAATCGTGTATACATAAAAGATAAACGATGAATTTAAGTCCGAATTTTGTCGTATTTTAAACAGTATAAAATATTAATATACGGATTATATAAATTTAACCAAAATAGCATATTTGTAGTGCAAAATAAATAAATAAATAAATAAAAATAACAGCTTTTGAATAGCGTAAGAAAATTCCAATTTGATATTCAAGGAATTTAGACACGTTCTGAAGAAAGAGTAAAAATAAAGCTATTTTATTTGGTTGGGCATGCAGCTGAACTTTATTGACCTTATTTTATGTTTTCTTTCTTAAATTTTCTTATTTATCCTATTTTTAAAATGATTATTTATTATATATTAATATATTAATGTGTCCCTTCTTCACCAACCCTAAGTCTCGTTCCCACACAACCTATTTCACGTATGAACAACCAAACGAATCATATTTTTCACTCTGTATATATTGGATAAAAGAATTTTTAATATCGTATTTTTCATCATCATCCGCTGTTACTTAGATGATCAACCGTTATTACTATTTCTATTAGTTATTAAAACTTATTTGTGATTTGAATCGTATGGTCAAAATATTAAAAAATAAAACATAAAATATTATAGACCTAATCCATCATGTTTCTAAACACATATGCCCAATATTCATCATGTTAGCCGAGAGCGCATATCAAGCCCATTTTAGGCCCAATAGTGAAAGGGCAAAATCGTCAATTGTGAGTCGGAGTCGGCATCAGCTCAGATGCGCACATCTGCACCGTCGATTTTTCATCAAGAAAGTTATCACAGGATCAACGGCTGAAAATCCTTCCCACCGAGGATTTAGCAGAGCGAGCGAGTTAATATGTTGGTCCATACTCGCGAGAGAAGAGTATGTAGAATACCGAGGCGCGTGAAACGCAATCGCGCAGCTACAGAAATCGGTTTTTACTTCCAAGTCATCGTATGGTCTGGAAGCAGAATGGCTGCGTCTCCCAAGATAGGCATCGAAATCGGCTCCGTGTCGACTCACCGAGTCGCCACCATGCCCGCTCTTTCTCCGCCTGCGCTGTTCTTCCTCACAACCAAGCCTCGTCGCCGCTCACTCTGCCTCCTCCGAGCTGGCGAAACTCGCTCCACCGCCCTCCGCCTCAGAGCCTCCGCCGCCGCCAGCGACGCGCCTTCATCTCCAGGTCTGTGTCTTCTTTTATCTTGTTTATGCCACCAGACATTTGCTTGTTTATGACATTGCCACTTCGACGAGACAGTAATCGAGCTGTGTTATGGTCCGATTTTCAGGCGAAACTGTGGAGAATGTGGTGATTATAGGCTCCGGACACTCTGCCTCCTCCGAGCTGGCGAAACTCGCTCCACCGCCCTCCGCCTCAGAGCCTCCGCCGCCGCCAGCGACGCGCCTTCATCTCCAGGTCTGTGTCTTCTTTTATCTTGTTTATGCCACCAGACATTTGCTTGTTTATGACATTGCCACTTCGACGAGACAGTAATCGAGCTGTGTTATGGTCCGATTTTCAGGCGAAACTGTGGAGAATGTGGTGATTATAGGCTCCGGCCCCGCCGGATACACGGCGGCGATATACGCGGCGCGCGCGAATTTGAAGCCGGTGGTGTTCGAGGGTTATCAGATGGGCGGAGTTCCCGGCGGACAGTTGATGACAACCACCGAGGTTGAGAATTTCCCGGGATTCCCTGATGGGATTACTGGTCCGGATTTGATGGAGAGGTGAGAAACATGACAGAACCAAGAACATAAATTTAACGTTGTTGTTAGTGTCTGGACTGATTAATGTTACTCTTGTGAGATAATATCTGAGGCAATGTTGTTGCGATGATGGTAGAATGAGGAAGCAGGCTGAGAGGTGGGGAGCGGAGCTATATCCGGAAGATGTGGAAGTTCTCGATGTTAAGACCGCTCCTTTTACAGTGAAAAGCAGTGAACGTAAGGTGATTGTCGTTTTCGGTATGTTACTCTTTTGGCAATCCATGTAGAAGTGAAAATGCATAACCAGTATAACGTATAACCAAAATGGCATTGGCACTGGAGATCGTTTATAGAATTCGAAATGCGCAAACTTTGGTGAAAACAAATTTGCAGTTAGTCTATGATGTGTATAGGCCTTGGAGTAGAGTATACGCTACACAATCTTGCCTAATTAGATGGCTTGATTGTTCAGTAAATTTTCTTGTGCATGAGCTCTTATTTACTGTACTTCTCTGTTGGTGGCTGCCCTTTTGGGTTGAACTTCCAGGTTAAGTGCCAGAGTATCATTTACGCCACAGGAGCTACAGCAAGGAGGCTGGGGCTACCTCGAGAAGATGAATTCTGGAGCAGGGGAATCAGCGCTTGTGCAATCTGTGATGGAGCTTCGCCTTTATTTAAGGGACAAGTGCTTGCAGTGGTTGGTGGAGGAGATACAGCTACAGAAGAAGCTTTATACCTCACAAAATATGCTCGTCATGTTCATCTGCTTGTTCGTAGGGACCAATTGAGAGCCTCCAAGGCTATGCAAGATAGGTGAATTCTTTCAGGTTCTTTCATCAGCATCTTTTTATTATGTGTTTCAAAATCCTTTTTTATATTGTGTTTCTTCTCTGGATTTTGGAGCAATACGGGTCAAATTATATCCATGGAGAAAACGGATCTAGCATATGGGCATTGTATTAGGAGAGAGGCATCTCAGGTTTAGGTCGGAGGAAACTGAAACAGAAAACGGTTATGTACAGTTTTCTTGACAATTATCGTCTTTGCAAAGTGATGCACTCGTTGTGTAATGTTTACGATCAAAAGTTATGAAGTTGTTGCTTGCTCCTATCTTGGAAATGTTTAGGAAAGTCTTCTTTGGCCTCAAGTTTCATTCCAAATCAATAGGCAACCTTTACACCGCTTTTGGATTCTTACCGGCACTAGGCTTCTTTCTTTGTGTTGAATTAAAGAGTAATGAGCATATTGTAAGTTTGGGTTTTTTCAACACCCTGAGTATTTTGTTAACAGGTTGGTTATGGCGAATGTTTCAGAGTATTCAACAATCCAAATATCACTGTGCACTTCAACACAGAAACCGTTGATGTGGTGAGCAACACAAGGGGACAAATGTCTGGTGTTTTAATCAGACGGGTTGACACGGGTGAAGAAACCGAGCTTGAGGCCAAAGGGTTGTTCTACGGAATAGGGCATTCACCAAACAGCCAGTTATTGGAAGGTCAAGTTGAACTTGACAGCTCAGGATACATATCGATTCAGGACGGAACAGGGGAGACATCGGTGGAAGGTGTATTCGCAGCAGGAGATGTGCAGGTTAAGACATAAAAGCGTTTAGCCAATCTTTTTTTAATGTTTGTATCTTCTCCTGGAGTCATGTTTTTTTGACAAGTTTGTAACTTGTTCTGCCGTTTGTCCATTTAGGACCATGAATGGAGACAAGCCATAACTGCTGCTGGATCAGGGTGCATAGCCGCCTTGTTAGCCGAGAGATACCTTGCAAGTAACAACCTCCTCGTCGAATTTCACCAGGTACGTGAAAGTTGAGCGAATTTCATATTATCCAGAATCAAAGCAACAATGTAAAAGGGCTTATACCGCGTGACACCAGCAGCTTCAAGCTGAAGAGGTGAAGAAAGAATTCACCGGCCGCGATGTCCAAGAAGGGTTTGACATCACTCTTACAAAGCACAGGGGCCAGGTGTTTTTTCCCTTTCCTTACAGCAGCTAATATATGAAGAATTCTTAAACTGTCATGACAAAGCATTTGATATGTCTTTTTTTTTTTGGTCTGTTCTTTCCAGTATGCTCTTAGAAAGATATACCATGAGAGCCCAAGGCTGGTGTGTGTACTGTACACATCACCTACATGCGGTCCGTGCAGGACACTGAAACCTATTTTGAACAAGGTACTAACCAACCATTTAGCAAGTCCTTAGGCTACCTAATCATGGACAACACAAGTTTTGATAATGGACTCCGCCCATTTCGCAACGTACAAGGTGATCGATGAATTCGACAGCAATGTCCACTACGTCGAGATAGACATAGAAGAAGATGAAGAAATCGCCGAGGCGGCTGGAATTATGGGAACTCCATGCGTGCAGTTCTTCAAGAACAAGGAAATGCTCAGGTTCTTCTTTTGTTCCTTTTTTTGTTTTTTTTTTCCTTTGCCTGTATTGTCACTTGTGGTGATGGAACGGTGGTGGTGCTCTTGTGAAGGACTGTATCCGGTGTGAAGATGAAGAAAGAGTACAGGGAATTCGTGGAGGCCAACAAATGAGAATATATGCACCAAAAGAGACTTGAGGCAAAATGCCAAATCTGTTGGTGATTCAATTTTTTTTGCTCATTCAAAATTCAGTGTTACTGAAACATTGCCATTGAGAATCTCAACAATGATAAGAGAGAGAGAAATAAAACGCATCGTTTTCTTCGTAGGGAAAAAAATGCAAAGAAAATAGGTAAGATCTCGTGATTTTTTTTTTTTTTTTAAATGTGACAGATTTTTAGGGTTTTGAGTATTTGATCTTCATAAAAATTAGAAAAAAAATGAGGGGATAATGTAATATTGGATCTGCCTCTGCAGGCTATGGGCCTGTGTTTTGTAAAACTAATTGGGCCTAAAATTTATTGGAGGAGCGAGTCATATTGAAGGGCCCGACTCACTCGACGTGTTTCTTTTCCTTTTTAAAAAAAAATAAAATGAAATGTCACACATAATCTCTCTCGGGCTGAAATGATCATCCTCGTCGAATATCCCGAGGCAATTTACATGTAATCTTTGCGAATTTGTTTTTAAGCTTAGAAGTATCCACTAATTATTTGAAATATAATTTATTGGAGACCATAATATATATATATATATAAAGAATTAAACATAGTCTCTAGACCCTCCCTAATAATATGAATTGTCGGTACAAGTTTCCAAAAACGAACTCAAGCTTGCTGGATGTAGTTTGGCTTCTGAGAGATGTAGTTTGGACAAAGACGCGGTGAACTTTCGGATTATAAAAAAAAAAAAAAAAGTTTCCAAGAACGATCTTTTAGCGATGCTGGATATGATATCCTCGTAAAAAAATATCTCATGCACTGAAACACTCTCTCTCTCATTGCTGTTGGCTCGTAAGGATAATGTTTTTAAATTTCAAATATAATTAATACACTATATATACGCGCACACACACAAAAATACGCGGACTTGTGTGTATGTATATATATATATATACGCACATATTCGCCAATAATAGAATAGGTAAGCGGGTTTTTTTAAAGAAAAAGAGTAATTTTGTTCGTTAGCTAACACATATATTAATTAGGTTTCTTAGTGTTTGATTTCTCTTTTGGCTCTCTTGTAGATTCCATCTATATACATCTACATCTATCTATCTATCTATATTTATAGATATGGAAATCTGAAAAACAGTTAATATAATACATAATATTAAAAAAAAGCAATAAAAATGATAGCTTGACGGAATAAATGGATCATTGAACACGTTGGTTTGGATTCTGTAACCAAATGTACGTTATTGTAATTTGGTTAAATTTATAAAATATAACAAATTAAACGAATGTTAACCTTATCATGAAATGGTCCGTATATATTTTGTGTACAATATGTTTGTTTCATATGAACATATATAAATATAAACGTACGAAAGAAAGCATCTGTAAATATGAATACTAGTAACTCAAAATCGTTGACAGAAAACTCACATTAAATAGTAAAAAAGTCCCATATCGTTAAAAAAAAATTTATTTTTGTTTATCCCCGTTATTTCTTTGGTCACCGTAATTATATATGTCATTTTTCTTCATTGAAAACGATGTCCATATACTTTAATTTAAATAATATAAAAATATCTGATATTAAAATCTGTGTATTGTTATATTTTAGTATTATATATACTTAAAATTTATTTGATTATCAATAACAATCATAATCATTATTTTACAATCTGAATCGTCAGAGCCTTAAATCTATTTAACTTTCAGAGTTTAAAAGGTTATAATTTTGCATTAGAGTTTTTCATGCAGTCATGTATTAGTACACATGAGTCATGCATCCATCTATTAATTATTAATTATATATTACTTTCGTGTAGAATTTATAATACATAAAAGAGATATTATATATTTTTATAATTTTGATGGGAGCAAATCTCATATCTCCCATGTGCATTGGATCCGTATGCCAAATGAATCCTTTGACCACTGACTTTAGTTTTAATTTACTCGTAATTTATATACCCTTTTCTGGTAGGTGACATGCATTTTCATATTAAATTTTTATCAACAACCAAATTACGTGGAGACCCGATCCACATTAAACACCGATGATGATGATAAAAACAAATAATGTGTAAAGCATATTATATATATATATATATATATATTTATAATATGTAAACGTATGTATGTGTTTATTCACATAGTGACATGGACGATATACAGTTCAGATTTGCCAGAAAAAAAGTGCAATTATCCAAAATATTGAAGGGCGCATGAGATATTTTAGATACATTATCATACACACATACACAAGTATGTATATATATATATACGTGTATGTGTATTCGCAGAGTGACAGAATGACGGAGGCGATATACAATTCAGATTTGCCAGAGAAAAGGCGCAATTATCCAAAATATCAGGCATGAGATATTTTCGAGACAATGCAAAAACATTCACATATGCGCACACGCCCATAAAAATATATCTATATATACAGATAAATTATAAAAGCACGAAGACGATACAGTTTAGATTTGCCAGGAAAAAAGCGCAAATATCCAATTTGTATTAATGTGATACGATATTATATATAATTAAATATACATGTAATAGAACATGTATAGGTATATACATATACATATGCAGATGCGTATACAAGAAAAATGTGTAATGGACG
Source organism: Tarenaya hassleriana (assembly GCF_000463585.1). Taxonomy (NCBI): domain Eukaryota; kingdom Viridiplantae; phylum Streptophyta; class Magnoliopsida; order Brassicales; family Cleomaceae; genus Tarenaya; species Tarenaya hassleriana. Next base: position 6,346,386 of record NW_010966881.1, on the reverse strand, counting down.
TAGTTTAAAGGTTTTTGTAATTAATTATTTTATCATGATTACAGTCGCACATTTGCTATACAGGACCTAACTATCAAAAAACGACGATCTAATCTAACCATTATATATGTGTATATATATATAGTTATAAGATCATTATCATTATATATACATCATGGATTATATGTATGTGCCAAATATATATGGTGGAGTATGCATATGAAAGCAATGTGAATCTCTCACTATACTATGTATATGGTGCATATGTATAAGACCTCCAACTTATATTATATATTTATATATATGTGCATATATATATATATATTATATAGACATACGATTCAATTATAGTTAGCTAAATTGATAAGAATGGGTAAATGTCTTTCTTCTCCCTATAGTAACGTTCCCGCGGTCCTCTACGATACGCGCAGATTTTTTGTAATGATTTTTTTATAACTTTTATAATGTATTTTTTGTTATTTATATAATATCGTTTATAAAAAAAAATTCTGAGTTCCTCACTCGTTATATATATATATACACACACACATGTGTGTATATATGTTAAATGCATCTAGAATCATCTATACGGACGGACAGATAAATACGTGTATACATACTATTATAAATTATATATACTACAATTTATATGTCACTATTAATTTAAATTCTATAAAAATAGTAATATATAAATCATTTAGCCATTAATATGTAAATTAATTGCCAATGAATACGTATACGTATACGTGGTCAGGAAAACAAGACAAAGTTATGTTCTCCTTAAATGAAGGGAAGAGAAATGGCTTTGCGGCTTATGATTACTCCCTCGACTTTGTCCACCAAAGCCAACCCTTGTGGGCTTTGCTTTCCACTTTCTCTGCCCTCACAATCCCACCCCATCATTTATTATCTCTTTAATTTTGACCCCACTATTTTAAAATTTATCTCGGCACTTTTCTTATTTTTTCCCCATATAATTTTTTTCGATCCTTTTATTTAATGTGATATCTTCCTTCGAAATCACAACTTTATCCTAAAATCTATGGCTCGGACATTTACGTTCCATATTCTAGTTTTTGCAATTCTGGATACTTTTTGATGAAGCTATTAAGAATTTTAAATTTAACAAACAACTAATTTTATTTTAAATCGTTTTATAAGGTGCGAAAACACGTATTTTTAAATAATTATTAGTCATTTGGAGAAAAATCACCATATGTCACAGTGGGTTATACATACAATATCAGCTTAGTATATGCATGTAATATGTCATTGTATGGACCGGTAACGTAATTGAAATTTGTCCGTACGTCTATAATCTCTTGTGCTTGGATCAAACTGTATTTTTTAATTGTTAATTAATTTTGTTACAACTCAAAAGCAAACCTGCTTTTTTTAAGTAATATAATTTAATGGATGAACAGAAACATAACGCGTAAAAGCAAAATTAGCCGTGATTTAATACTGTTATAAAGATAATAAAAAGAATAAGGAATCTTGTTGGCAATAATCATGACGGACCATGTGGGGGATCTTCATTTCATGCCTTTGCATGCAATTTGATAAGCTTTTCTCACATTTAACAAAATCAAAACAGGACCGTACATGAACATGAACTAAACCAAACCAAACCAAAACAAAAAAAAAAACTATTGAAATTAAGTCACTATCACTTACATATTTCATTACGCAACAATTCCTTTTCTATTACATATTTATTTTTCTTATTTTTTTAAAAAGTCAATAGCTTTCGATTTTGGCCATTTTTAAAAAACAATTCTTTTTTTATATTCTAAGTAGAAAAATACTGAGTTCGGGGCCTCCGTTTTTATCAGGGTTCATCATGTAGAAAGCCTCCGAGTCACGGCTTCCCACGACTCGCTCGAACCGCCCTCTCATGTAAAGCAACTCACCCAGCTCCGCCGCCGCTGCACCTCCTCCGATGTGTTTCTCCGCCGGAATAACACCGGCGCCGACGGAGACCCTCGACACCGTGTTCAACACGCGCCAATCCGACTCGTTACACGCGCCTCGTGAAACCGCGTACCCGCACTTTTTCCCGTTGCAGTACATAGTCCACATCGGCTCCTGGAAAAGCTTCACCGGCCTTCGTCTCCGCCGCTCCGCAGCCTCTTCCGCCGCCGGAGGACGTTTCTCGCACTCCAAAGCGATTCTGACGAGTCCCGACGACATCTCCTTGACGAGGGCTGCGGTGGACATTGCAAGCTCAAGAACCAGAACCGGGTCCGATCTTGGGTCGTATTGCACCGCGAAGGTGACGTGGCCTCGGCGGTGTCCGTACAACGTCCCCGTGACTCTCCTCCCGAGGGAAGAAGACCCTCCTCCGGTGGCGATGGTGATGAGTTGTCCAGCGCCGGCGGACGACGGTGGCGACGGAAGGGAGAGGAATTTGCAGGTGGGTATGTTGATGATGTTGATTAGAGAACGCAACAGTGAAGAGAGCTTCAGCTGAAATTTCCCGAGGACTTGAACGTTGGAGGAGGAGGAGGAGGAGCGGCGGCCGTCGGAGACAGAGGAGCATCGCCGGCAAGGGACTAGGAGGTTGTAGTCGGAGAACTCCTCGTGCTCGGGGATGCTGGGGATGAGAGCGGCGGGGGGGGAGCGGGGG
>NW_010966881.1:6327008-6343744 GCF_000463585.1 Tarenaya hassleriana | reverse complement strand
ATATATATATATATATATATATATATATATATATATATATTCTCTGTGTGTGTATGTATATGCGTATGTATGTACGTAGGGATCTTATTTGCAGAGAAAAGGAAAGGTTTTTCTGGTGGGTAGAGGCTAATGTGAGGGAGACGAAGAAAGCGGCCGACACAGGTGATGATGAGTGTTTGGAAATGGTGCCCAATTTACATATATATATATATATGCGTGTGTTTGTGTATGTGTGTGTATACACTAATACACACGTGTATGTATGTATGTATGTATGTATGTATGTATGTATGTATGTATGTATGTATGTATGTATGTGTGTGTGTGTGTATGTATGTATGTATGTATGTGTGTGTGTATGTATGTATGTATGTATGTAAAGTGAGGATATATATATGTAGCCCCTTAATGCTTGTGACACTTTGGGCATCATTTGTTTTTATTGTAATATTTTGGACCACCTTGATTTTACTTGTGTTCTAGATGCAATGAGGAAAGACAGGCGATATTAATCTCGTTACTTGGACCGACCAGTTAATGATATACAAGCCAATGATGTCATTTTCCATCTATAATTCGTATAACACTTGCGTCATTAGATCAATCATGCTACTGTGTATGTATGAAATTTATAATCGAGCAAGTTTTTTTTTAAAGTCGTGGCAACAATTTTGAAGACGCATTTTCCAAATTTGAAAAAAAGAATAATCCGATTTAATATGTAATTGCCTGCTCATATCTACAACCACAAATCATGCATGATTTTGGACTGTTGGATATAGTATACGGACACGATATTATTTATTATTCCGTCAGAAAATTATTGCATATGAGTTATAAAAGATTATGAACTAATCGTACGCGAGAGTGTTTAGATATATTCGAATTCGAATTTGAATGGTGCTTAATATATATACATATATGTGTTTTATACATGTACGTATAAAGACTATCTATCTATATATTTGAATGGTATAGGTTCTCTAGAAGAATTTTTTAAAATAATTAAGGATTTAATTTTATACAAACAATAGACATTTATTTTCACATTTTTCTTCATTATGAATGATTTAAATTGTCTCATTGTGACATGAAATTTTATATATATATATAATTCCGTTACTCTTATTTGATTTGGCTTAAAATATACATATCGTATGCTTAGGTGCTTTTATATATCCACCATCAAGGTATCTCATGCTTCCGCTAATCTCAGCCGTCCATTCGATGGGCCCACGTGGACCGAACAGACACAAATATGAACTTTTATTTGATTGGAATTTTCTATTCTTTCGTTACGAATTTATGATCTGTTATATATCTCTCGTTAAGATATGCTTGGCCTTTTCTTTCATTTTCTTCTCCATATATATATATATATATATATTATATATATTATTAAAAAATTTGTTAAATTCTGACCGTTGGATCAGAATCCGACAAGACACCACGTAACTGAAGTGGTTGAACACAGGACGTTGACGTAAAACGGTGTCGTCGAGATTGAGAGATGTTCCTCGTTCGCTGTGTTTGTCCCAACTATACAACGAATGGTCTAGCTAATAAAATAAATTAACCAGGATAATGTTATTTAGTTGATTAAATTTTCAGATAATTACGTAATTAGTAACAAACAAATGGTCTCTAGGGGGGGTTCTAATAGGCAATATCTAGACTTGCTCTAATAATATTTATTAATGTCATAATGACATGTTTTATTACTTTTAATACTGATGTGAGTTATGATTAATTGCGTGCGTTTTTTTTTTCGGTGTATAAAGGTTATATAATAAATATATACGCACACATATTGACGAATATATATATACATACATCTCACGCAATCAATATAAAACTATAAACCATAACATTTTTTTTTGTCTAACAATGTAAATTGGAAATTATGACTAGAGATTTAAAGGGCATTAAATTTTAAAGTTTTAACTGATGTGATCCACGTTCATGCCTTTAAGCAAATTACATCTTATTAATTATTATTATTATTATGACAAAAAATAATTTTCTCTTAATATTCATCGATTAAATGTACAATTGATCATTTAAAAATTAAAATATGTTGAAATATACATTTTTTGCAGTCAAACTAAAAATTTTATTATTGACATATGAGTTCGGGATTGACATGTTCAATTCAATGAGAGAGGTTCCTTGTCACTATACACACACGTATACATACAAGTATATGTATATGTATAAAACTTGTATACACATATACTTTCATTTATAACACCTATGATGAAAATGGAAGCGCGTGAGAGCAAACGAATGGAAGCTTACGCGTACTGATATGATTGGAAGGCCAAAACATGATTGATAATTATATCATTACATACACAAATACGTTTACATGCTCAAATTGAATGTGTATATATATATGTGCGTATGTACATGCATGTTCGTATTTTATGATGGTGCGAGGTCACACTGCACCCATCAATTCGCACGTAAACCCTGCCTTTTCATTATAAAATTATTTAGCAGAACCATCATATGATGTATTATGTATATATATATTATGGTTGAAACGATTATATAAATAATTGTAAAGCGGCATTAATTAGGGTTTTGGACGGTTCCAAACATGAAGCATTTGCCTCCGGTCCATGACGTACCATTCTGGTCACCTAACCACGGTCGCAAGCTACAGATTTTGCGCCACGTGGTTTATTTTGGGAAATACTTTTATACCCCATACACTAACATAAATTGCATATTGATTCTTTTATATATATACCATGACGACATAAATAGGTTCTGGGCTTACTTGTAATGGGCCAATATGAGCCCAATCTTAAAAAAGCGTGATCGAGAACAGCGATTACCAGAGCAATGTTCTAAAAGCGTGAAACGGATACTACATTTGATTCTTCCTCTTTTTTCTTTTTTGGATTGAGATTTTGTCCAAAACTAGAGACAGATCTCCCCATGCTTGCAAAATCAGCAACCATTACAAGAAGGCCGCAGAAAATCCTAACAACAGAGAGAGAGAGAGAGAGAGAGAGAGAGAGAGAGAGAGAGAGAGAGAGAGGGAGAGAGAGAGAGTGAGAGAGAGAGGGAAAAAAGATCAATCCTCAGAGGCAAACTTGGCTACCGGAGGAGTCGCAGGCAGGTTCGATCTTAGGGATCTTTTTCTTCCGATTATATTCCGAAGGCAACCTATCAAAAAACGAAACCTTTGTTTGAGTCCTCAGATGAAAAGGGTGTGAGGAAAGTCGGGGTTTTGAGGTTACCCCAATTGCAAGGTAGTGTCGGAATGGTGATCGTCGCTGTCATTATCGTCATCCAATGAAGAGCTCTTGCCTTCCATTCCCCTACCCAGAAGAGGAAATGAAGCCAGTATATGTAATTCCGTGTTCACTGCGGTTAACTCCAATGGTTCTGAACTTCCCTCGAACATCTCCAACTGAAGAGGATTGATTGTTGCAGAAGAGAGAAAAAAAAGACGATCCAGTTTAGACTTCGACTTTAGTTTTATGAATAAGAACGAGTCGAAGGGGTCGATTAGCTTGCCTGTTTGCGTAGCCTCTCGTTTTCTTCGAGGGCTTTTTTCTCCTTTAGAGGTGAGAACAAATGAAAACGAGTTCTTTAGATTTACTTGTCAAGAATGGTTTCCAAGAAGATAACTTACTTCTTCAAGAACTCTGTTTTTTACCTGTAACCGCGATCTTTCAATCTGATTGAGCAGAACCTGTGTCTGAATCAGACAAACTTTCAGTCAGAATGTATCGGAACCGGCTAAACCTTGAGATATTTGCATTGGTTATATTGAACGGGTCGGAACCTAGGAACTAGTTTTTTCCTTCACCTTCCGATCCTTGATATTCAACAAGGCTTCATTCAACTGGTTCTCAAGAGACAGCAGCTCCTGAAAGCTCAATCCATCCAGTTCCCTCCCATTCATTCTCCTGAAACATATCCCATGAATCAAAAAACCAAAGTACAGAGCCTCAAATTCTTGAAATGTTCAAGGGGCATACTCATATGAGAGGTGCAATCTCTCGAGCTCGCTCTTCAGAGAATCACTATCTTCCTGCTGTTACAACGGAGGAGGCGTGTCAGAACACGTCTAAACAGTGGAAATAGACACAGGGAAAGACAAGATATCATTGAAGAAACGTTACCGATGCGTCAATATCTTGGAAGAGACTGGGGTGCGGTTGCTGATGCTGAAGGAGTTGAGGTTGTTCCCAATGGTCGGAAGATACAGAGCTGTAGCCATATCTGGAAAGAGTTTGATGCATACTTCGCACCCAAAAGAGTAACTAAATCATCGACATCAGTCAAACCAGTAAGGCCAACAAAGCAAAAGTACGAATTCCTCTGCGATTCTCTGGTTTTTCACATGATCCTTCAATCTAATTCTGGTTCTTGGGCCTTACGTGTGAACCAAGATACTGGAACCTAGAAACCCAAACGTCTCGAATTCCCTCATTCTTTTGAGCCCTTTGGCATTGAAAGTTACATCCAAAAAAGAATCAAACTGAAGAATTACTTCAGAAGAGTCTGCAACTGTTTCTCACCATAATGGCCGATTCCAAAAATTCCCAATTGCGGGAGAAGCGATTTTGGGTTAGGGTTTAACCCATAACCCCTACTGATTTACATAAGAGAAATCGACGGAGAAAACCACGAAACATCGGAACCCGTAACTCGTTTTCGATTGCTAAGCACAAAGATCACGACTTTAACCAAAACCCATAAAAAAAGATCAAATCTTTTCCTTTGTTTCTGGTTCTGTTACCTGCTACTGGAGAAATCGTAAACCTTGCCGGTGCTGGAGAAGACGATAACCGCAACCTCTGCATCGCAGAGAATGGAAAGCTCTCTCGCCTTCTTCATCAGCCCGTTTCGCCTCTTGGAGAACCTCACTAGACGGCTGTTCACGTTGTCTATCCTCTTGATCTCAGTCTTCCCTCTCCCCATCTTCTTCTTCTGATCAAGAACAACAAAGAAGAAAATAAAAAAAAGAACAACAAAGAAATGATATGAATACGGTTTTCTTTTCGGTGACGATGGGTTCTTTTTTCTATATATACACACATAGAGGAGAGAGGGAAGGCAAAAGCAAAGACAGAGAAGGAAGTGTCCATATATAAACGGGATGCGTGCAATCGATTCGGATTCCGATTGGAGGCTAAGGACGGAAAATTCAACCAAAATTAGGGTATTTCATAAAAAGAGAAGACAGATCGAATTGCTATATCCGGCAACTCCCCGTTCTTGGTCCCTTGGGAGAGTGCCCTCTTTTCTTCTTTCGGAAAAAAAAAACTCGTTCAAGCCCTTTGTTTGGCTCTTTTCTCCTTTTGATTCCAAATTCCTTTTTAAAATTTTTTTTACCGCTGTAAGTACAGTAACCCCATCTATTTACTGTTGTTAACCAGGGCCATAATCCCAAGATTAAAAAACTCTTTTTTAAAAAAAAATCTTATTAATACCTCTTAAAAGACATAAATTTAATCGACACGGAAAAATATAATACTATTTTTTAACAGTTAATCATATGAAAAGAAAACTAAATCTGAATTTACCTAATGAAGAGGATGATATGAAAAGCAAAAGCTGCCTCTCTACTGTAAATAGTGCAATCTTAAATGGGGAAGAATTATTTCTGATCGAATCTTTCATATATGAACAAAATTCACACACACACACGCACACATATATATACATACATATATATATATATATATATATATGCAGTGCAAATGAAGTACCATCATGGCATCATTGACATGTGAATAGAGTAAAAATGGTAAATAATAAATGTGGTGTCCGGTTTTAAAGTAATGAAAATACCAAACTTTGTCAAAAAATAAATAAATAAATGTGGTGTCCGGAAACCTTTTTCTACTAGGTAATTTTCATAAATTTTGAAGTGCGATTAGTACAGTTATTATTGCTTTGGTAGTTCATCTTGGCTTAAAAAATATATTTTTTTTGTATAGAAATAATAACAAACTGTTATTATAAATACTATTTTTTATTATTGATTTAAATTAACTTAGGTCATTGTATTTCTATAGTTAAAATACCTGTTTCCAATATTAGATATTTCATCACTTACATGACTCTCTTTTTATATTTAAAATTGTAATACCGAAGATAAATTCTAAGAAAATAAAATATATTTTCCGTAAAATTAAAATTTAAAAATAGGTCCATGCTTATCCTAAACCCAAAAATATATACTTTTCATTTTTTTGACAAAAAAAACATTTTTCATCTTTACATCCCAAAAATAAAAACACAAACAAAAAGGAGGAAAAACGGAATAAAAATGACCAACTTACGGCAAGTTCCCTCTTTAGCTTTTGTAAATTCTCAACGAATCGAAGTCAAGCACCTCGAAAATTACTCTTATATTTTATGCAACCAAAATGTTAAATTCTCTTTTATTACTATGCTTATCAATAATTACAATAGAGACAAATATCTTATTTATATAAAATTATTCATATGGTGATGATTTTCAAGTTGGGAGATCAATAGTTATCTTACAATTTTTTTCTATAATTTATAAGTTTTTTATATCTCAAAATTTCCAAAATAATTATATTATGCATATATATTTTGGGCCTATGGGCCTATTACCCATAGGCAGTGAATGAGATTATGATGTGAAATGGGCCGAGCACTTACAGAAAATTACCTTTGCCACCAACTAAACCCGGTTTAAGTGGTTTTCTCCGGTTCTCGAACATTATTACTCCATTTACTTGCATTAATAATGTGCATTCTATATTGTAATACTCCATTGTCTGTATTGCATTCAAATCTAGACCGTACTAATTCCAAATCTCGACCACAAACCGGAAGAAGACAGGTTTTCTTAAACCGAATCTTAACCGAAATGAACAGAGATCGAACACGGCTTGACAAAAGATTTGAACTGGGAAAGAACAAAGCCTCCTTCTTTACAAAATCAAAAGCTTTCAAATGGACACAACACACAAAATCTACACATTATCTCTACAAAACGCCAAGGTTTTCTCTGTATCTTTCCGCGATTCATTAGCCTAAAAGAATCAAAGATTGAATCAGAAACTCGGAGGTGTAATTCTACGAACGGATCGATCATATGCTCGAGAGAGAAGTTTCCTGAATCTTCTCAGGTCGAGTTTCACGTTTTGGCGATCGAGATAGATCTTCTTCGTGAATTGCCACCCTCTTCTGTTGACGCTTTCCGGGTCTCGGATTATCGGATCGTTTCCGCCATACTCGTCGTATAGAGTGCTCTCCTTTGGCATAATCTTGTACGGGATGTACTTCAATCCAAGCTTCTTGGCTGGTACTCCGTAGTATGTCTCGGCAGCCCAGTCGGTTCCAATCGGGATGATCTGGATGAACACGGTTTCGGGTTTCAAGAACAGGAAATGCGTCATTGCAGCTCCGTGTACTCCAATCATCACATCGCTCGAGTTTAAGGACCGGTAGATCTTGGCCAGTTCTGCCGTTCTGTCCGGCTTCAGGATCTCAACCATGAACCCGAGCTCCTCCGCTAGTTCCACAAGGATATTCTCGTTGAGTATTGCCCTCGATCCGTTTCTCGACAGAATCACCAGTTTCGGCTTTTTCAACCCGTGTTCTTGTACTTTCTTGTCGATCTCGAGAGAATCAGACACAGGGGAAAAGGAAAGTGACTCACTTGCTCTTCTGTCTGCTGCTTTGTGCTCTTCATCGTCCTGAATTAAGCCATGGATGCGTGGCCAGTAGGACCTGTCCAACAAGTCTCTGAAATCAACAATGGTTTTACTCCCGGGCATCAAAGAAGAATTTACGGTCAGCTCGTCGTGAATTCTCAATCCGACAATGGCTTCCTTGAAACAGTGTGTCCTTAGATCTCGGCCGAAATCCACCGGAGGGTAATCCGAGAGCTGCGATACAATATCCCCATACTTCATCATCCACCAATCGTGATACTCCACAATCACAAACACAACCTTTTTCTCGAAATGCTGTGAAGTGATAAACAACGGGATGATCCCATCGTTGAATTCGTGATAAACGTTCCCTGTGTATCCGCCTGTGGAGAAGAACACAGCAGGAAGATCATGGTACACATCACAGACATGTCTAAAGCCTGAAGCTTTTTCGTCCTGGCTGATGAGATTGAGTTCCTGAACGGTGTCCATAACACTCGTCTCCCATTTTCGGGTGTAAGGTTTGATCTTTTCGGGTTTGAGCAGAGGTTTTCGATCCGTTTTCGCCGAGGTGAAGAGGAAGACCGAAGAAGAAGCAGAGTGTGTTCTTACATCACCCTTCATGATACAGATATCAGACCTGGAATTGGTTCTGTCACAGCAAATGGTTCCTGCAGTCAGAGTCAAAGAGGGACTTGTCGTTAATTTACAATACATCATGAAGCAGAACAGTTTCTGCCTTCGTGCACACGAGAGAGAAATAAACAGTTGTGGATTTTCTTGTAGGGACAAACATAACTGGACAAGATTTTGTCTGAAACATCGAATTCGGATATATTTTAGAATCCGAAAGTAAAGAGAATACTGACCATTGGAGATTCCAGAACACAGAGGTGCAATGAAGTGTTCATAAGGGCCAAGTCCTCCGCTTTCTCTGCCAAGCGGATCTGAGGGAGAAAACCCATAAATTAGAGAACAGACAAAAAATCAAAATCCCAATGAGAAATTAAAGAACACGACGAAAAAAACCCAGGAGCAAAAACAGAGCGTAATAGAGGAGAGGGAGAGAGAGACCTAGGAGAGAGAAAGTTGAGGAGAGGCTGAAGATGTGAGGAGCCATGACGAGGCAACAAGAGAGGAGAGCGAGAAAGAGAAGAGCGAGAATCTTCTGGTTCGCGCTCTTTAAGAACCCACCGCCTTTTTCTCCGGCAAGTCTAAACCTTTCCGCTTTCTTCGCATGGTGGATGATTAATCTCTGATACTGCACCATCCTAATGAAATACACACACACACACACATACACAAAAGCAAAACCCACGACCAAAGCTTCGACCTTTGTGATGGTTCTGGTCGACTTTAGCTGTCCAGATGACTTTTCAGATAAGCCCAAAAGGAGATTCACCCGGAAAAATAAAGAAATATTAAAAAAAAAAACAGGGGAAGACTTCTCCAGGAACAGAGAGAGGTTCAAAAATGGTTTCTTTGTTCTGGGTTCTGCTGCTTCTCTTACATCGAGAGAGAGAGAGAGATATGAAGAAGTATAAAGGGATGTTTTTAAAAATAAAAAAAAAATCAACGCGTTCCTCTTCTCCAGGGTAGCTTGCAGCGAAACAACGAAGAAGAAGAAGAGAGAGAGACCGTCAAAAAAGGAGACTCGAACCTTTGCATCGCTTTCGTTTTTCGCCTAACTCGGTTTCTTTTCCACTCTATTATCTTATTCTTTTCCATATTAATTGTGGACAAAGTTTCGTATTTTAAGAAGAAAACGCAAGTAATCCTTTGTGTGAGAATGAAGAATCAGACATTTTAAAAATATACGTTTATTTTCTTTGTATTTATGTTTTTTAGATTCTAAAATATTGAAACTATTTTGGTAGGATTTAAACTCTCAAAGGACATGATATTTAGTTTCACATATAAAATATAATTTCATATTGGATTAACTATATAGTTAGACCCCATATTCCAGCATATAATATACTTTATGTTATAATGAAATACGAAGAAGTGGGCACTGCTAGCATTGCATGTGATGAGTCGCCTATACTGCATGTGACCCTATACCACATTTACAAGTTAGGCTGGCTTTAGAAAACCACTCGTTTATTTTATTTCAAAATTTTCAATTATTTTGTATTTCGTCTTGTTTTTTTTTTCAATTTATAGTTATTGATGTACTGATATTCTAAAATTAAAAAAAATATTTGAATTCCGATGTTTTTTAATATAAGTTTGATTCGTATCACTAGTCGTTACAAATTTTTAATGCTGAAATTGTAATATTTATTCATCACATAGGTTGATCTAATTTAGAATAATAATATTGGGCCGAATCTAGTGAGCTTAAAGCCCAATTTTAAAACCGAACGTGGATTAACTGAAAAATGATATCCTCGTACAAGTTTATCCGTGTATCCAAACACTCCCTAATCGTCCAACTAAACCAACACATGGAATGGAACCCGCATGACTTTCCTAACAAGTCAACCAAAAGGAAATAAAAAAAAAACAAAAACAGACGTTAATTCCTGGAAAGGATTCTAGACCGTCCGATCAAATATAAAGTGACCCCACATCAAGGTACGATCCAGATCGTTTCTTTCAGGTGCACCGTATTACAACTCATTCCTTCCCTCGCCTCCTTGTCTATAAAAAGGGAAGCATCCTCGTGATTCTCTCCCCACATTTTTGTCGTGTTAATTTCCGTTTCGACTCTCTCTCCCACCCATCTTCGTTGGAGAAGACGATCGCTGAAGGCATCGGAGGGATCAGGTGGTGTAAATCTGGGGTTGAATTTCTTGAAATTAGTAATATTAGGGTTTCGATCATGTCGGACGCTTACTGCTCGGACTGCAAGAAGTCTACGGAGGTAGTGTTCGACCACTCGGCGGGTGACACCGTTTGCTCTGAGTGTGGTCTGGTTCTGGAATCACACTCCATTGACGAGACCTCTGAGTGGCGTACCTTCGCCAACGAGTCGGCAGACAACGATCCAGTCCGTGTCGGTGGACCTACCAACCCTCTTCTCGCCGATAGCGGTCTCTCCACCGTCATCGCCAAGCCCAAAGGTTCCTCCGGCGATTTCTTGACGTCTTCGCTCGGTCGGTGGCAGAACCGGGGTTCGAATCCGGACCGCGGTTTGATCATCGCTTTCAAAACCATCGCCACCATGTCGGATAGGTAGCGTTTGGATCCGCTATTGTATCGAGATTTGATTTTCATGATCTGGGTTTGGATTTCGGGGCTGACACTAGATAATGCTCTTTTTCTCTATATACGCGCCGGTGAAATTTACAAGGGGCAATAGAAATGTTGAGAGCTGGATGATGATATATCACATGATCTGTGTGAGAACTAATAGAATTTCTCTAGGTTTCTCTGGTTCGTTTTAATACTCACACAGAGGGGCCTTTGGTGTAACTTTCAGATGAACTTGTTCGCACCTTGCTTTGATTGATCATGCAATGTTGATAATGAGGCAAATTGCGCATTCTCATGAGATATTCAATCTGTTAGTAAATGATTATCAGTGGAGATTATCAAATATAGTGGAAGTGATGCCATTTTCACATCCATTGAAAAGTATAGTACATTCCTAACTTTGGTTAATCGTTTGGTTTCAGGTTGGGCCTTGTTGCAACCATCAAGGTAAGCTTTTTCGTCTAACCCAATCATCTTCTGAGGTTGACAGTATAGTGGGTGCCAAAGGGTTTGCGTATATGTTACTGGGACATGTTCTTGTTGCTGTTCATCTTTGTGACAGATTCAGTATGCCTTATCTGATTATGCCATTTACCACTCTTGGTTGTTCTTGATCTGAAGGACCGGGCTAATGAGATATTTAAGAGGGTGGAGGATCAAAAGTCAAGCAGAGGAAGAAACCAGGACGCGCTTTTGGCTGCTTGCCTCTATATTGCCTGTCGTCAAGAGGACAAGCCCCGGACTGTTAAGGGTACAGCTCAAAGATTTTTTTTTCTCTTGAGAATCTAATTCCGTTTGGATTTAGCTTTGCCATTAGTGAATTCTTTGCCTGAACCCTTTACATAGAAATTTGCTCTGTTGCCAATGGAGCCACAAAGAAGGAAATTGGCCGAGCAAAAGAATACATAGTTAAAACCTTGGGGCTGGAAACTGGTCAGTCCGTGGAAATGGGCACTATACATGCTGGAGACTTTATGGTGAGTTCATCTTTAAACTCGCAGTTATTAGGAATGGGGGATACCTTACGGATTTGCGCTTACTCTGACGTTGAATTCATTCTGCAGCGGCGGTTTTGCTCCAACCTTGGTACAAATAACCAAGCAGTTAAAGCTGCCCAGGAAGCTGTTAAAAAATCCGAGGAGTTTGATATAAGGTACATTGTGGCTTGATTGTTGTTATTGATTGTGTTTTGACATGTTGTATTCCTTGAAAATTTGTATATTCTTCTTAACCTGTTTCCTTGGTGCCTATATATATTGGCTGTTTCTTTTACATGTTTGACTAAGACAATAGGGAGCAAAGATCATTGGGCAGATTTTCTAGAAAAAACCAAATTTTATTGACATGAATCACGTGGATGTGTAGCCCGAGATGTGCAGCAAAGTTATGCGTTATATGTATATATAAATGTGTGTGTGACTGTGTCCTTATCCAACTTTCTGTGCAGGAGGAGCCCTATATCAATAGCGGCGGCAGTTATTTACATAATAACTCAACTTTCAGATGACAAGAAGCCGCTCAAAGGTTTGTCGCCTGCTATTTTTGTTTTTTCCACCAAAGACTATGGCTTGAACCAATGAAATATGACTAAATGGGAATGGTGAGGCAGATATTTCACTGGCTACTGGAGTGGCCGAAGGGACGATAAGAAATTCGTACAAGGACTTGTACCCGCATCTTCCCAAGATAATACCGAGCTGGTACGCCAAGGAAGAGGATCTTAAAAGCCTTTCCAGTCCTTAGGCAAAATATTGCAGTTGGAAGTTCTGTTCGCAGGTTTTTTCTTATTCTTTTCGCATGCAACAGTAGTGACTATTGAGAATGGTAGGATCGGATTCATGGAGGCTTTCATCACCCTTTTTTTTCTTTGTAATCACAAAACATTCTTGTAAACTGCACATGGAGTTGTATTTTTATTTTTTCCGGCAAATGTATCTTTCACGCAGGAGTTGCGAAATTGTTCCGCTTGGAACCTGTAATGGTAAGAGATTGCAATATGTAACAAAAGTCATAACATTTATTTTTATATTATAATACGAGATAAAAACAAATTATCATACCAATTCTAGAAAAGAAGTGAAGAATCAGAACTTGATGACAGATAATACAGATTCTAACATGAAAGCTTTTTATTAAAAAAAACAAAAAAAACTCTCGACATAGTTTTCTGCAAGGGGTAAAACATGTTTCAAATGCTTAAGTAATAAGATAGCAAGAATCTTATTACAAGACACATACATGACATAGAGCCATTTTCTGTAAAAAAAAAAAAGAAGCTTTTTTTTCCCTCTAGAGTGTAAACGCAATAACCAAGTGATGATTCATTAAGGTTGGTCTAGAAGTGAAGGCCTGTAGAACTTATGGCTCTGCCCAAACTCGATCCTGTCTCTTGGATCGTTCAGTGTTTCGTCCCTTAACGCTTGCAGGATCGCCTTTGTTGTTTGTTCCCTGTGGAAACCATGGGAAAAAGATGGTAAAAAGATTCAATGCCTATGAAAGGAAAAAAAAATCGGAACTTTCAGCATTTTTTGTGTCAAATTCTGCAGGAAAGTCGGAAACTTTCAAAGATCAGGTGGTACCTTGTGATGAGAATCTTGTAAAGGGTCTTCAAGATCGGGCAAGATTCAACCGGGGCCACGGGTTTCTTCTCCTCCGGGTGCATGATGCTTAGGCTCGACTGGCTAAGCAGCTGATAAAATGCTCCCACCGCCGAAACACCCTATTATACAGCACATTTCCACGGGAGAAAAATCTCGAACTCAAACCCAGATTCCAAAAGTTTCATCCTTTTTCCAATGGGTATTCTGTTTTTTGTAAGGGAAAAAGTACCTGAATCATTCCCTTGCCGCTGATGCTATCGCCCATGTCTCTGCTTATCTCACCTTTGGCCAGCATTTGGCCGTACCATGCATTACGCCCCTTTAGTAGGGTCACGTAAGTGTCGGCTAGTAGAGGTCCCGCCAGTTTCTCGGGTTCTTCCGCTAGCAAATGAGTTATAAATATCATCTCGGATGTACAATGGGCGAAATACACTGACTTGCTCGTAGCACTCTCGTTGGTGAGCGCCGCTACCATTCCTGAAAACGAACGGAAAATATCACAACTTTGGATTTCTGGTATCTTTTCAAAGATACATTTTTTTTCATCGAGGAAAACAACGTCATTTTTACCCGCTCCAATGGCGTAGACATTCTTGAGACCTCCCATCACTTCATGGGTCACAAGATCGCTGTTGTCCCACACGATGAAATGGGGCTGTCGTAGAAATTTCGATAAGGGTTTCCTCCATTTCTCAGCCCCGCATATTCTAGCATTCGCGTATTCCTTGTTGTATATCTCTGCTGCAATATTCGGTCCACCCAGATACAGTATGTTCTCGATAGGTACCCCGGCTATCACAGATTTTATCAACAGACAACAGATACCAGATTCAGAAATAAGTTTACCATTTTGGCAACCAATATCTACTGTAAGAGAGTTCCAAGATCTGAGTGACTTTAGCAGACAAATGTTCAGCAAAAGGAAACAGCTTGCGAATCAAAAACCGAATCAGAAATGCAAAAAAGAATAAACACTTACTTGCTTGGTGGATCATCTTTGTCGGGGTTATGATATGTGGAACCGGTTCAAGAGCAGCTTCAATGCCCTTTGACAGAGAAATGATGATGGGAACTGTTATTCTCTCCTGCCAATACTTGCTGATCTCTTCAAACACTTCACGCGTTTCCGTAGAAGGCAATCCATTAACGACGATATCTGCATCCCAGACCGCTTCTTGCAAATTCGTCACAACCTTTAAGGGGCAGAGCGGAGTATCTATCATGTTCAGACAAAACCCGTCTTTCAGAATCTCGTCTGCATACAGCGTCCTGTCCCCTAGCCTTGCCTCGACATATTTCAGATAAGCACATCGTCTTATCAGTCTCCTCAGCACGTGTTCCCGTGAATTGATCACTTCGAACAAGTGTTCGGCAGTGGCTCTGTCCACGGCTCGGCCGGGTCTCCTCCATATCCTGATCTGGAACTTCTCCCTGAAGTTTCCATAGCTTTCTTGGAGAAGTGCCGCAAAAACACTTCCCCAAGCTCCGGCACCAACGCTTACAATTCTCAGTGGATCATTGTCGGATTTCCCCAGAAGATGGCGGAGAGTGTCCAGTTTCTCCTCCAGACTGATGCCATTATGGTGAACAGACCCGTTTGAAGGCATGTTCTTGGCCTCAATGCTTCCCACCATTTTTTCCCCACACCAAGAAATCAAACAATCCACGGCAATAGACAGTGTTTACAAATGATTTTCCAGGTGGGTTTCTCTGATTTCTTCAATGGATCCAACCCAGAAAGAGATATATACGCAATCGATTCTGATATGAAAAATACCAACTTGAGGCACTCCCAAATCACACCTTGCTCAAAAAGAATTAAGATTTTCTTGGTTCGCTAACCCGATTTTCTCACCAACCAAACAGGGGGCTTTTTCAGGCCTAGCTCAGCTGCTTCATCCATGCAACAAAGGCAAATCAAAAACCAGATTACAGTAAATAAATACCAGAAGAAACCCTGTTAAATAGCGCTACTGCCTGTCATCATCACACGAAATGCAGAAGAAATTCCACAGAAGAAAGAATATTAAAATAAAATAAGAGATCGAAGGTGGGCAGCTTTGTTAGCTCCGTCTAAGTTTGTTCATCTACCCCATAGGAAGGACCGAACAAAGAGTTGGAAGACAAAAGACAAGTCAAGAAGAGACCTTTTCGTGTCGGCAACAACAAAGCAAAAGCCTCCGAATCAGAAATCTGGAGGGTGGAAAACTTCGAAATCATAAAACTTGCATGCCGAAGAGAAACGTGAAAATGCTGAGCTTAGCGATGAAACGTTGGGGGGGTGATAATGAAACGTACCACACCAGAGAGAGAGAGATGGGCACAAGCATTGATGGGTACAGTTGGGGAAAAGCATAAATTTTTGGGAAAATTTTTCAATTAATAGATTTGTGGGCATTGGGGGGAAGAGCCTAACTTCGTCGACTGCCATTAATGGTGATCTGATCTCCGCTATCTTCTTCTTCACCGTCAATCATCACTCTACGCCTCCATTTTCTGGTTAGCTTGAGCTTTCAGCCTCCAGTCACATTCACATTTGCACAGAAACCCCTAAAGAGTCTCCATAAACGTCGATGAATTACACATTTACTTTAGGAGGGTTATTGTTGATTCCAATTAATTCTGTTTATTTTAATTTTAATTTTTAATTAGGTTCTTTATTTGTTTTTTAAATTAATTTAGATTTCAATCTGTTTGCAGTATATTACTAGTATTTACTATTGTGTTGTATTTCGCACATCAAAATGCAAATGTGCTTGTTTTATTTTATGTAAATATGAGAAAACCCATTAGAGACTGATCCCTTTACAAAAACACCACATTTTTTCAAAATCAAATTCTCAAATTGGATATAAAACAATAACAACAATATTATTGTTATTATTATTATCATCATTATTATAATTATAATATGCGGCCATGCTTTGGCATTGATCACCATTGTGGACAGTTGGACCGACAAGGTTGTTGAGCGAAACTAGAAAACTCTCGTAAAGGATATGTTTCTAACAACTCTTTAACCCCAATTAATTGCGATTGCGATTCCACGGGATATGTGCAGTTCATGGTCTTTGCTTAATGAGAATATTGATTAGTGGCACTATAATCCATTTGAACGAATCAATAAGTTTGGGGCACAAATTAAAAATTAAAAATTACATGGGCAATTTTGGAGATACGAAAAGTACTATTCCATGCGGCCATGCCGGAGCGAAAATTAACCTAAAACCACAATCCTCTTTCCCTCTGCCGTTTTCGGGCTCAAAGGTTATAT
>NW_010966881.1:6304950-6326764 GCF_000463585.1 Tarenaya hassleriana | reverse complement strand
CTTTCCCTCTGCCGTTTTAGGGCTCAAAGGTCAGATTTTTCACCGAGCCGCAGCGGGGAAGACGATGGCGGTAATCGGACCGAACATGGCGAGCTACGACTTGACTCCTCGCGTCGCGCCGAACCTGGACAGGCACCTCGTGTTTCCCATGCTTGAGTTTCTTCAGGAGCGTCAGCTGTATCCCGACGAGCAGATCCTCAAGTGGAAGATCGAGCTTTTGAACAAGACCAACATGGTTGATTACGCTATGGATATCCACAAGAACCTCTACCACACCGACGACGCTCCCCAAGGTAGATCCCGTCTATCTATCCTTTAGGCAGGTGGGTATGTGGGTTTTCATGTGTTTGATCGGTTGCTGAGGAATATGGTTGGTTGTGGGACGATGGTGGTTTATAGATATGGTGGAGAGGAGAGCGGAGGTGGTGGCGAGGCTTAAATCTCTGGAGGAGGCGGCTGCTCCTCTGGTGGCTTTTCTTCAGAACCCTAATGCTGTTCAAGAACTGAGGGCTGACAAGCAGTACAATCTCCAGGTGCTGAAAGAGCGATACCAGGTTAGATTTTGCCATTACTTTCGGTCTTCTAGATTCATGTGTGGTCTGCTTTTCGGAGTTCATGAGCA
The DNA here is from genome assembly GCF_000463585.1 of Tarenaya hassleriana. Taxonomy (NCBI): domain Eukaryota; kingdom Viridiplantae; phylum Streptophyta; class Magnoliopsida; order Brassicales; family Cleomaceae; genus Tarenaya; species Tarenaya hassleriana. The sequence continues at coordinate 6,326,142 of NW_010966881.1, read as the reverse complement.
CCCAAGGGATGCCGATGTTGTCTATGTTTACAAGTTCTAAACTTTTCTGTCATTGTCACAAGAACTCTCAGCTTTCTTCTTAGGGTTGTGTTGCCGTCTGAAATCTTTAATAAAAGTGAAAATGGCTTCTGGGCTTGTCTTGTTGCTCCTAACCTAAATAATAGGTGTTGGGTTTTCACTTTGTTCTCTTTGGCGGAGTATGTTTAGTTAGGTAATAAATGTGTGATTTGTCTTATCAGATTGGTCCAGAGCAGATTGAGGCTTTGTATCAGTATGCCAAATTTCAGTTTGAATGTGGGAACTACTCTGGGGCTGCTGATTATCTTTACCAGTACAGGACCCTTTGTACCAACAGTGAAAGAAGCCTGAGTGCATTGTGGGGAAAGTTTGCATCTGAAATATTGATGCAAAACTGGGACATTGCACTTGAAGAGCTCAACCGCCTTAAAGAAATCATTGACTCCAAGGTATTGTTTTGAACCTTTTTTTTTTGTAGAATTTGCCAGTTGGATCTTTAGTTTTCTCATTGATCTGTGTTTATACTAACAAGCACTTTCTTTTCAGAGTTTTTCATCTCCGATAAACCAGGTGCAGAGTAGAATATGGTTAATGCACTGGAGTCTCTTCATCTTTTTTAACAATGATAATGGAAGGACGCAGATCATTGACCTTTTCAACCAAGACAAGTAAGTGGTTCCTTTATATAGTAGTCTTCTCCTTCTGATCGACCAAATGTCGTGTTGTAAAAATTACATCTTTAGTTGAGTTTCTCTCTTTCATCTGTTGGACACTAATCTCTCAAAGTTAAGGTTGCATCTAAAAACTTTAACTAAAGCTAGAGAGATCTAATGAACCATTCCATTCAATGAAGTTATACTAGTCACTATATGGAGACAAGGGGTAATCACTTGTGTCCTAATGAGATTATTAGCAGTCCAGAAAGCTTGCTCTTCTGTATTCCATTTGACTATGGCCAATTGTTAAGATTATGTGTAGAAAGAACCGCTGCTGCAATTGCTTCTCCTTGCATGTTGTCATCCAGCATGGCCATGAAATGCATGCCAATTTGGTTTCTTGTTTCAGGTACCTAAATGCCATTCAAACCAGTGCTCCCCACCTTCTGCGATACCTAGCAACTGCTTTAATTGTCAACAAAAGAAGGAAACCTCAATTAAAAGAATTCATCAGGGTTATTCAACAAGAGCAGTACACATACAAGGATCCCATCATTGAGTTCCTGGCATGCATCTTTGTAAATTATGACTTTGATGGCGCTCAAAAGAAGATGAAAGAGTGTGAAGAAGTAAGTGATGTACCCTGACATTGTTACTTTCATGTTTCCCTTTCCTTTTATCTGCAGTGATGTACTCTGTCTAGTTTTATCTGTCACCGAATCTTATTAACAAGGTTGTATGTACTTGGAATGTAGCTCCAGAAATGTAGTAAACTCTTGACAAGTTGACTGTGTAATTCAATGTAGGCCATTGTGAACGATCCCTTCCTGGGCAAACATGTCGAAGATGGAAACTTTTCTACTGTGCCATTGAGGGATGAATTCCTTGAAAATGCCCGATTATTCATCTTCGAGACGTATTGCAGAATTCACTCGCGAATTGACATGAAGTAAGTCATCCCATGCAGTCCAGTACTCAACTTACAATCTCCAAATTATAGTTCCAAAACTATGCTCCTTCTCCCATCAAATGATACTTATGCATCATGTATTCATGTTACCTATGTTGAGTATATCTTATTTCATTGTCAGGGTACTTGCGGAGAAACTAAATCTCAACTACGAGGAGGCAGAGAGATGGATTGTGAACCTTATCCGCACCTCAAAGCTGGATGCCAAGATTGATTCCGAGACCGGAACTGTGATCATGGAGCCTAATGAACCCAACATGTAAGAATACAGCTTTCATACGCTAGTGCTCTATCCATCCATTATCGCTACTCTCATCATCATCAACCTTGACATTCCCGTTATTTGATATCGTTGTTGTGCAGACACGAGCAATTGATATCCCACACCAAAGCGTTATCCGGACGAACTTACAAGTTAGTCAGTCAGTTCTTAGAGCACGCCCAGACGCAGCAGACAGCTCGATGAGTTCGATGTCAAAACCAACCCACATGGAGTTGTCTTACAGTTTTTGGGCATCTTTGTTTTCTCGTGACATACTAAGATCACTGCCAAGATGTAATGAATCACCCATTCTTGAATTGGTTTTCTTCTGTAACCACAACAGAGTGCATGTCCCATCTGTCTTAAGCTAGCAATACATGGGGAAGGATTTCGATTTGTTTGGGTGCACAAAAAGAACGGTGAGGATCCTTTATCTGGTTTACAGACATCGGTCCTGTTGAAGATCATAACACGTGCAAGAGCTCAATCTGAAAATTGCTCGCCATTTTTGGCAGTTTCCCCCCCAGAACAATGAAATGGCGTATTTATTTATACACACGCATATATTCGAGAGTGTATCACAAGCTATGCACAGTTTTGGCTTCAAGAGCTTATGCTCTAAATCAGAAATGGCGGATCCCAAAGATTGCAGGGTTTAATCTGGAAACGGTACATTTGATCTGAAAACCTCTTCGAACTGAATTCTCTCATCCATCTTCAAGAAAAACATAAAAAGCAGTGAACTTGTATGTATACAGCAGTGTCTGCGTCCAATTCATAATCTATCTATCCATCCTATGAGGATTTCTTCAGTATGAAGCATTAGTAGATGGCTTTAACTTCTTTGGAGGCGGATTTCCTCCGGAGATCACCACATATGAATAGAAGCACAACATTGCAGCACTGCAAAGAAAAAGGAGGAAAAAAAACTAAGTTAAATGAGCACGTAAGATAATACTTCAGATTCAACCAGAGCTGAGAAAAGGGTTTGGTTTACCTGATGGCAGCAAAGAACCCTGATGGCATCAGCTTCTTAGTCTGCATGCAAACAACATTAATCAGTTAGTTTTTAAAAAACGGGGTGGAAAAAAGACAGTCACTATGTTTTGCAAAAAAATATCAAGACTACCATAGAATAAGCCCCAAAGTTCTTCCAGAAGAGGACAGCTGAAACCACTGCAGTTTCACAGACAATAGATAAGTGTACATATACAGTCCACAACACGTATATGGTCTCATCACAAAGTCATATCGTAATGTTATGTGGATTTACAAACGTCGGTCCTCGTCACAGAACAGCCATACTTTGTTGATTTGCTAATTTACCAGTAGAAAGAAAGCAGTGAACGAAGAATACTCTTATAACTGTTCCATGGACAGCAGCAACCGAAGAGTACCTGCTTGTCCTAGTATGAAAGGAACACTAGATTTTCCTTGGCGCCAGATTTTTAAGCTTAGCGTGCTAAGGGCTAGAAGGGCACCGCCATAGAGCACACCTGTACTTAAACTAGTGAGGTTTCGTGAAAACATCGAGCCAAGAAGCCCTCCACACAAAATGAGACCACCTGCCACAGTGTCATTTGTAACGCTGTATAAGCAACCACAATGACGTCCCTACCTATCGATAAGGTTACTCTAGGAACGATATGAAACTAGAAAAGAAACCCATAGAGTTCCTGAAACAAATGACTTCAAGGATTCACAAAGTTCAACAAACTTTTAGATATCTTTGCTCAGTTGGCCAGGAGAATTAAGCCGAAGATACAAACCCAATTTTCAAAAGCTATGTTTATTATCTGAAAAAGACGCAAACTTGAAATCAATGCTTGGCGGGAAATCCGTAACATGAAAAGCATTGGTCTTGAAAAAGGTGAAACTGGAAAACCTATACTTACAGGCAGAAGAAAAGGGAAAAGTTATGAAACTAAGGCGATAAAAAATTCCGAGGGTTACTCATTACCATAAGGAATGCCAAAGCAGAAGTCATGAATCTTTGCTCCTCTTTTATGTTCTGTAACTACATGTTGCTGCTCCCCAGGCTCAGTTGTCTCCCTCTTACCGGTTCCATTCTCATCCAAATTTGAAAACGGTTCCACAGCTTTTTCACCAAAAGGCTTTGAAACCTCAGCTGCATAACTCAGAGAAGTTTTGTTCTCAGAACCTGCAGTTCCAGAGCTATTCCCATCGATGCTCCTAACCACAAAAGACTGCAACATTGCAGTAATTAGTCGCTTCAGACAGAATCATTCCCGGAAAATCTGCACAATAGCTTAGTAAGAAGACTTCAGAGCACATAGACACACACAACCAAAGAACTTGCACTCGTGGTTTAAAGCTTCCCAAGATCGAATCACAAACCGGGAAATTCTGTTCCCATACTATAGAAATTTAAAAAAAAAAACTTTTTAGCTGATTGTAATCACATTATCACCGCAGCAAAATTATTCGAATCGCAAAAGAATCGTTTCGAAGATAACCCATAAAAAAAGATCCAATTTTGATGAAGATAATGAATTACTTACAGAAAAAGCAATCAAACTTATAAAATTGAGACAGACAGCATCAAAAGTACAACCGCGGAATTCGGCGTCATGTCAATCAAACAGAAAAGAAAAGAAAATCCCAGACAAGATCATCTAAAACGAAGCAATCGACATAAAATTCATACAGACATAAAGGGTGTCTGGAACAATTCAAAGTCTTCGCTTACCTGGGTACGAAACCTAGGGCAGGCAAATGACCTCCTCTGCAAGTGAAAATGGCTACTCGTCGAAGAGAAACAAGCAAGCTGAGAAATTTTTGCCGCCATTGACACAGCCATCGCAGCAGAGATCCGAGAGTAATCGGGGATCGGGAAAACGTGGAATAGAGATCGGAGAGTTGTAGCGAACAGCGATGGGACGTGGTCTGTAGGAGACAATGTTGACCAATGTGCACGAGAGACCTCTTTACCAGTCGATCTAAACGACGGCGTTTCGGGATCTGCGATTGGATCAATCACGACCGTCCAATGCTTTTGATGCTCCTCGGTAATTTAGATACTTTTTTCAATGTATTAAATTAATGTAAATAAAATATTAAGGTGAAAAAAAACAAAAAGCCAAATATAAGCTCGGACCCTAACTCGAACGGGTCGACCCGTCTCACCGCCTGACGGTTCTCCTAGTGAAGCTTCGACGCTAACCCAAAGCTTTAGGATTTTTTCTTCTTCCGAATCTTCTGCTGTGCTGTCGCTGTGGTTGCTTGTGGGTATTTTCTCTACAGGTGAAGAAATTTCCTTCTCGGATCTTTGGTTCCCCACGTGGGTTTCTCTCTGATTTTCGTGACGAAATCTCGTGCCTTTGGGAAATTTCTGGTAAAAGTACATTTCTGGCTTCGGGATCACCTCTAATTGTTTGTAATTGGGAAATATTTGTGGGGGATTTGAAACTTAATTCTTTGCGTTGTAGGTGTTTGTTTAAATTTCTGTAAGAGTGTATTATGAGGCAACTGTGAATTCGACCAATACTGCCCTCTGTGTTCTTTTGCTTTTTTTTTTGTTTGTTTCGGTGATACGATGATCCCCTCATTCTTACAAGGTCCATGATACTGAGCTGAATTCTTACCGTTTCTCGGATATGGGGTAGTGGGTTCCTTGAAGGAAGCTCTGATGTAGCGAGATAGTGAAAGAAATTTTCTATTGGTTATTTTCAATACTCTTAAGAGTTTCTTCTCAATGCTTTAGAACTCTAGTTTAGGGTTTAGGGTAGGGTTTTAGGTTCTTTGCGCCGTAAAAGATCGAGTGAATTAGGATTTTGAGTAGTTGCTGTTACTTTCATTTTGCTGATCTTCTAAGGGTTCTTCATTTCTGGTGTAATTTTTTTTCCGGGATTGCAGTCTTTGTGGGTGTTTTCTTGGTTTAAGGCAACATGGAGGCTGAAAAAGAAGAAAATGTTTCATCGACTTCTGGCTCTGTCCCTTCAGCTTCAGTTCCAGGTATGCAAATCACCACACCTCCTGTTCTTCAAGGTGCTTCATCACAGCCAGTTGGTGTCTTGGTATTCCTGCAGTTGTTAGGTCTATGAATTATGTTGCTGGTTAATTCTTTATTTTCGCTTCATCTTTCATGGTGGGTTTTGTGCTTCTCCTTGTCTTATCTTGATCCTCTGTTGGAGTGCTTGAGTTTCCCAATGCTTAGAGGGCAAAACTTTATGTTTGAGTCTAGAAGTATTTTCTCTCTATATGCACCAGCTGTAGACAAATATTGCTTCTAACTATTCCCTTTACTTTGTCTGCAGGCCTCTCTTCCATACCGGCTGTGGCCGCACCTTCTTTTCCCCCGCCAATTGCTCCAATTCCAATGGTTCCTCATCCTCCAGTTGTCCGCCCACCTACATTTCGGCCACCTGCCCCACCACAGAATGGTGAAGCTGAAGCCAGTGACTCAGATACCGAATCAGAAGATGGACATTATATCTCTGAAGAAAGCAGACAAGTGAGAGAGAGACAGGAAAAGGCAATGCAAGAGCTGCTGATAAAGCGTCGGGCTGCTGCTCTAGCAGTTCCCACGAATGACAAAGCCGTTAGAGAGCGTCTGAGACGGCTCGGTGAACCCATGACTCTCTTTGGAGAACAAGAAATGGAGAGAAGAGCCAGATTGGCACAGCTTATGGCTAGGCTTGATATTGAAGGGCAATTGGATAAACTATTGAAAGCTCATGAAGAAGAGACAGCTCCTAGAGAGGAAGTGGAGGATGAAATACCTGAATACCCGTTTTATACCGAGGGTCCACGGGAGCTTAAAGAGGCTAGAATGGATATTGCCATGTTTTCTATGAACAGGGCTGCTGTCAGGCTTCAGCGTGCAAAGAGGAGAAGGGATGATCCGGATGAAGATATGGATGTAGAGATAAAATGGGCTTTGAAGCAAGCTGAAGGCATGGTCCTTGATTGCAGCAACTTTGGGGATGATCGTCCTCTTTCTGGCTGCTCCTTCTCGAGAGATGGAAAAATACTTGCCACATGGTACATCTCTCTCTCTATCCTGGACATTTTCACATGACTTGAGACTAAAAAAATCATCTTTTTGTTTTGAACTCTTTTTGTTTTTGCTAGTTCTTTGAGTGGAGTTGCTAAATTGTGGGAGATGCCTCAAGTCACGAACAAGGTTGCTGTTATGAAGGACCACAAAGAGCGTGCAACAGATGTCGTGTTCTCCCCTGTGGACGATTGTCTGGCAACTGCTTCTGCTGACCGAACTGCAAAGTTGTGGAAAACCGACGGAACACTTCTCCAAAGCTTCGATGGTCATTTGGATCGTCTTGCTCGTATTGCCTTCCACCCATCAGGGAAGTACCTTGGAACAACAAGCTTTGACAAAACATGGAGATTATGGGATATAAACACAGGAAAAGAGCTGCTTCTGCAAGAAGGACACAGCCGGAGCGTGTACGGAATTGCATTTCACCATGATGGGTCATTAGCTGCTTCTTCTGGGCTTGATTCACTTGTACGGGTTTGGGATCTCCGTACTGGAAGGAGCATTCTTGCGTTTGAAGGTCATATCAAACCGGTAAAAGACCAGATCTTGTTTCATGTTCTTCTTCTCCACAGAGAAGCCTCTTCTTTACTAACAACACTTCGATCTTTTTTTGTGTTCTAACGTTTCCCAATTCAGGTTCTTGGGGTGAGCTTTTCACCAAATGGGTATCACTTAGCATCTGGTGGTGAGGATAATCTTTGTCGGATTTGGGATCTAAGAATGAGAAAGTCATTATACACTATACCAGCTCACTCAAACCTTATATCTCAAGTGAAGTTTGAACCTCAAGAAGGATACTTCCTGGTCACCGCCTCTTACGACATGAAAGTAAAGGTAGGATCTTCCGATTCCGTTTCGCGTTTTCATTCATCGATCTCGTCGTGTTTGTTTCTGGGTCCGTCGTATGATTCGGGTTCCATGGTTTCGTTATCAGATATGGTCGGGTCGAGATTTCCAGCATGTGAAAACATTATCAGGGCATGAAGCAAAAGTAACTTGTCTGGATATTACAGCAGATGGTAGTCATATTGCAACTGTGTCTCATGATCGCACCATCAAGCTCTGGGCCAGCGGCGGCAGCGAAGAAGAAGAAGGAAGAATGGACGTGGATTAGTGAATGTAGCGATCGAAACTGGTTTCTGAAATTAGATCTCAGAGGATGCCTTGCAATAACACTTTGACCATCTTTTTACATAATGATTGAAAATGAAGATTTTTTTTCATAACATAAATACTTATGTTTATAAAGATTTGAAATCTTGAATATCTGGTTTTTAAAGTTTTGAATTTTTGTTTTTTTCCCTTATCTTTCTAACATATTCAATTTCCGTTTTTAATTATTCTAATTTACTTCACTTTCATTTTTTGAAAGAGAAATACTCAACATTAATTTGATTCCACTTTCTTTATTACAATCTTTAATTTTTTTTCTTTTGTTTAATTACATTCGTGGTATTTAAGTCTTATATTTAATACACATCCATACTAAATTTTGTTTGAAACTCAAAATACTCGGTCCCCTATTGTCATAAAAATAAAATCATCAAACCAAATTTCGACTCTTTGGTTACAAAAAAAAAAGGCTACAACTACAAAAATGGCGATATCATCATTTTCACAAAGTGTAACTAAAAATGCATCAAGAGTTCTGTCTCATACCGACATGAGCAGCTATAAAAGGCCGGATATTCCCATCCAAAACCGAGTTCATGTTGGAAACCTCCACGCCTGTCTTCATGTCCAAAACCATCTTTCGAGGCCGAGATGTGTATCTTCTAGATTCTTCTAGAACGTTCTTCGATCCCGTCACAAGAAGCTTCGCCTTCAACCTATTCAGAGCCTTGATCTTGTTTGCGAACCGGCTTCTTTCACCTGTTTCAGTGTTTTTTGATGCCATTCGTTATCTAAGATACTGCTTATGGTTATTATCGAGTTTTAAATCTAAAGAAGGAAAATTTTACCCGAAGATTCTACGGATATTCCGGTGGGAAGATGCTTAATCCAAACGGTATTTTCGCTTGAGGAATACGACACAACGAGATCCTCGTCATTCACTTTCAGATCTGGAGATGTTCTCAGGAACAAAGGAATGACTTCCACAGTTGCACATGCCTGGCAAGAGTTATACTTATATCGCGCCTTTTAGATTGTGTTTTTTAACGTAAAATGTAAGGATAAGAGTTTATAGATTGTGTTGTACCTCATCCGAGGTTGAAGAAAAACCATTACGGGAACTTGTGATAAGGCGATGAATGCCTTGCTCGCCCGAGAGATAACCATAAGCATACTCGAACTCGAACTCTATGGAAGCTGAACTGACGAAACCTTCGCTTTTGTCGAGTGATGCCCTTCTCGCTTCCCGGCCAAGCTTTTCTGCCCATTTCGTGTACATCCTAACAAGTTGCTCCACCCATATCTGCAAGCTGGTAAGTTTATAAGGCGAAATCACTAAGACACGGACAAGAGTTGTGCTCGGTTACTAGGGTTTCGATTTCAGACAATGAACCGAGAGAGCAGAGAAAGAATGGTGGAATGTCGTTTCACGGAGGATAAAGGTTTGATCTTTATGTCGAGTACATAAAACTACGGAGTGAAAGAATGGCGAAATGACCTGAGAATCTGCATCTTCAGATCCAGCATTGATGATCATGAATGCTCCTTCCATGTCATACCCATCTTTGAGAAGCTTAGACATCTCATAGTGATGCAATGACTTGCTTACATCGAGACATGAATCATACGCTTGCTCGAACAGGCCATAGTCTATAGCATTCATCTCTGCCAACTCTGTGATCAGTTTTGCTTCTTCGGCCTTACGAAAAAAAAAACGATCAATTCCAGCAAAAGAAACAAAACACTAACAAAAAAGATGGAAGATAGTGATCAGTGTTCAAGTGGGAAACCTTAAATTTCAGGTCTTTGAGGGCATCGACTGTTTTTGCAGTGTCGGCCAGCTTGAGAAGGATGTCGTTGGATTTGGATGGATCGTCCCATAAGTCGCAGTCACGCATCATCTCCTCTTGCCTCATCCATTGCTCTTCCTCCAGCTCAAGAGCAGTTGGCGCCATCATCTCAGCTTTCAGAACAGCGTCTTCTATCTTCCTCTTCAGTGAAAACATTCCTAAGGACATTGAAGACATAAGCTATCAACAACTGTCTACTACACCCTCTTCAATGGCGACGCCAGGAAAGATTGTTAGACAGAGAACGTAGAGAAAGAGACAAGACAGATAGAGAGCGTTTACCCAATTGCTTGTAGGCATCCATGGAAGCAGAAGCTGAAACCGTGAACTGTGGAAGCCGAGGTTGTCTTCTCTTCAGCAGCTCTCTGCAAAAGCTCCGCCGTGACCGTCCTTCCCCTCCTCCTCCGACGACTCTCCCGCCGATAAGCTTCGCCGCCATGATCTTTCGCCGGATTTTCTCAGCTTGTTATGCCCGCTAAGTTCTGAACTGTAAAGACAATGAATGATCCACGTCATGGGTCTTCGCCTCGCCAGAACCTTATCCTCTAGATTCTGTCCGAATTCAGGTTTCTAAGCCGTCCACGTCAGCGAGAAGCGTTTCAGTGGCAGAAAGGTAAATAAATTACTTTGTCATATCCGAGAGATTTCATTCATCAACAGATTCAAACTCTACTAGATAAACCACGGTAAATGAATATTATTTTTAACTTTCTTGGAAATTATTCCAGATCTTAGGTAAGGCACGGTAATTAAGTAATTTAATTAGGGTTTTTAAATAATATTTGTTTGTTGTAAATTGAGATTAGTGGATAATGTGATAACCGATCCAAGAAAAGCCCAATATTGACCCGGTCGGCCCGTCAAGCCACAAGCCACAAGCCACGTGGTCTCTCTCTCCCATGGTTGTCAAATTCTTTGTGGAGTAATGAAGAAGAAGATGTATAGTGTAAATGAGAATTAACATTTTTTTTCAAAGATATAAAAATATAAGGATTATAAAATCTTAGGGGATTAAGTTAGGCAACAAAAAATAAGTGAAAAATCATGAAAACAATTAGATTTTTCAAAATTTATTAAAAAAATGTATGGGCTTTTACGAAAACGAAAAACTTAAGGGGCCCTGAAGAAAAATTAAAGAAAAAGCTAAACAGCAAAGGGAAGAGAAAAAGTAAAAGAAAATGCTCTGAGACTTTGGGCGGTTTCTCTCCGACGCCGCTCCTTCGCTCAATTTTCGCCGCCGTCACTCCTCTCTATCCCGTCGCCGGAAAATTGGTCGTCTCTGCGCTTTCCATTTCCGGTGCTGTATCCTCTCTCCCTGAAAACCGTAGCTTTGTGTTGCATCGGACGTTTCGAAGCACATTTTGGGGCTAGATCCGCGATGAATAACGTAAGTGAAGAACTGCTAGGGTTTCATTTGTCTTATGAGATCTCGTTCTTTGTTATTTTTTCTAATTACGAAATTCCCAGAATATTTTTCTGTTCGAAACCCTTCCTTCTCCGTTGAATCCGGTTATACTGTCCCCAGCAAAGTATTCATGTTTTTGTCCTGTTTTCTGTGGTTTCTTATTTATTTCTGTATTTGCTCGTTTGAGAAGCTGTCAGGGAGCTGAAAATGAGGAGAAAGTGTAGAATTTGGTGGCCAAAGCAGCTCTCTGTCTCTGAAACTCCGACCGACGGTCTCTTGTTTGGGTGGTCATTTTGTCAATCCTCTGTTTCGGTTGACTTTGTTGTGGCCTTCGTCTCTGACAAAGGCTCCTTGCCCAACTTCCGGTCACGGCTCCAAGTACTTGCTCAACTTCCAAGTTTTGCTTTGTCTTGTTCATTGGTTTTGCCGTGGAACTACACCATCGCCCACACTGTGGCTGCTTTTCATTGATTATGGTCTGCTATATTTGCTTATCCGGCATCTACTTAGTTATTCTTCTTTGTGATTTCTGACAGGACAGAATCCATGAGGCAAATGAGAATCTGCCCTCGCAGTTACGGGATAAGGCTACATTTACGATCCTTGGTCATTATGGTACATGCCGTAATGAGAATGGTGAGTTATCCAAGATTATAGCTGATGAAGATAGCCAGAGTATGATCGTAGGTGAAGGCGGTCCATGTGCATTTACTGGCTTGAACTGTGGTTGTCATGGAATTGATGGATTAGTCGAGGATTTAAGGCAATATTCTATGAGCAGTTACTGGATCCATATGGTGTATGATTCTTCCGAGCATAGTGATAGAAAGCTTCGTTCAAGTCCCAGATTGCATCATATACATTGGAACAGGGAAATAGTGTCTCAATGTGATGTCCACGTATGTAAGTTATTTCCTCTTCCTCCTTCATGTTTCTTTGACCGATCATGCTTTGCATTAGTATTTGACACCTCTAAACATGGACATATCAGGTGATATACTATGAAACTCCAGTATATGGTTCTCACCATTTTGCCCTCAGTCTTTGGAGTTCTACTCAGGCGAAAACTCCTTTGAAGAAACCCAAGTGGGTTGATGAAGTTCAACGGCAGCAGCCTCTCTGTGACATAGTTAAGTGCTTTCCAGAATGCCACTCTGCTTATCAATACTTTTCTTCTCTCTTTTATTTTTTCGTTACATTCTCTTCTTCTTTTACTGCAGGAAATTGTAATTCTTTCTATCAATTGTGCGTCGGCTGTCAAAATATGGTACGAGAGATGCATACAGTTGGAGGCATCAGTGCAGAATAGTTCCATTAGTTATATGTATGCGCTCCTGAGTCCTGACTCCTGAGGTTATATCTGTTGTGTGTGCTCTTACTTTTTCTTAGCTGTTCTGATTGATGTCGTCTCACTCTTCAGGATATTTTCTTTGGCCTCACAGTTACTGGCCACGATTTTAGCTTCGACATCAACTCTATATTATGGCTTCATTCAGTTCTTCTATTTCCTTTCAAGTATTCCATTTTTCTATTGGATGCACATCACATCAGAAAGGGTGCTCAAGAATACATGGACCAATCTCAGAATACGCAGTTGTCAGATATTATATTGGCCGATTCTCCTTCAAGAGAATGACATGAGGTAAGTTACATGATAGGACCTTCTCCTGATCCTGCTCAAGGTTCAGGGCAAATATATGACTTTTGGGATTTTATAGGCATTTATTTTTTTCATGTTTCCTCATAGCTCCGACATTGCAATCTCTTTATACCTGGAAAAAAGTGTTCCCGGGTGTGCCAGATACTATCGTGCTTTTTTGTTTTTCAATCTGCATCAGCCTTTGGACTCAAATTCATCATTGAACCTTGTTTAGCCTTTTGGCATGTCTTGCACAAGATCCATTACATTTGGACCGTTTTCTGGTTGTGTCATGATTTACATCCATTATTCATTGATACTGATTCATGCCTGTTCTGGATTTCACAAGGTCGAGATACTGTGTGGAACATGCAGAGAAAGCTGTGCTACAAAGGCATGCCATGTGGTCGGCCTTAGCTGTCGATGTTGTTTCAGGGATTTTGATGGGTCTGGGACTTTTGTTTCACACAGATTCCATCTGCCTATGGATTTTCAACTTTACAAAGGAGTTTACAAACGGTATTTTGCGGTCAGGTTGTGTGTGGTTGATGGGAGTCCCGGCAGGTTTTAAGTTGAACACTGAATTGGCTGGCGTTCTTAGCATGGTGTCTCTAAACGTGATCCAGATATGGTCTACTCTCTGGGTCTTTATGGCTTCATTTATCTTTTGTGCCATACGATTACTTGCCCTCGTGGGGATTACTTTTGGTACCACGGTAGCTGCTGCTTTGGTCACAGATATCATTACTTTTGCAACACTTCATATATCAGTTCTTCATCAGACTATTGCATTCTTGTATTCTCACCAGATTGAAGCATTAGCAGCTCTGTGGAGACTTTTCCGGTAAAAACTCGAATCTTATTCTTATATCAGTTGAACTTGTCTTCAAAACCGATAATGAGTGGTGTAATGTAATGTCAAATGTGAGAGCAAGAGAAGTATGCATTTTTATTGTTTGTTCTCATGAATAGTTCAACCATCTTTAATTCTCCGAATATATTGGATTATTTCTTGTTTTCTAGAGGCCGGAAGTCGAATCCTCTGCGCCAAAGGTTGGACAGCTATGGGTACACCGTGAAGCAACATGTAGTGGGATCGCTTCTGTTCACTCCTCTTTTGCTTCTCTTGCCAACCACTTCAGTTTTCTTCGTTTTCTTTACCATCCTGAACACAGCAATCAACTCCATCTGTATGTTGATTGAAATCACCATATCGGTCATCCACTCCACTCCATATACCAAAGTCATTGTTTGGCTTATCTGGCGCAGAAGATTTCCTTCCGGTATATCGTTCGAGATCGAGGATAAAATCTTCAGTTCTTCAAATGATGTTTCCGAGAAGAAATCCCTTCTTCTGGTTTCCACCCTTCACAGCAACTATTTAACCATAGGTGAGGGAACTTAACCTGGATGCTGTGTAGTTAGGCTCATCTTTCCGTTTTTTTTACTGATACGATATGAGTACAAATGTGGTTGCAGGGCAGATCCTCATGCCTCACTATAAAATGATATTTTCGGGAATATCGGGTTCTTCTCTGGCGGCTTCAGCTAGTGGAATCCTCACCGGCAAAAGGTAAAATTCATTCATATCGATCTTAATCGTACAAATTAGTATTGTCTTTTAAGTTTGGTTTTGTTTGGTTTCTCGATCGGACGCAGAATGCCTTCGAAGCTGGGACTTGGTCTCCCTCCAACGATGCCATGGATGCATATGACATGCAGAGAGTACTGGATACGATGCCGTGATTCTATCATCTCCTCCATTAAAAACGGTGAGTATAATTTTCTACTGGTAAATATTGACATTTGCACATAGCCCATCAGTCATTTTTTATTTTTCCCACGTTCCCAACAGATGATGTTTGATCAAACTGGGAGACGGTTCTTCTCCTTCTAATTCATTACAAAACCATACCGTTCTTGTGAAGATGTTTTTTTACGACAAAAATGCAGATTCATTCTCGGTGGCAGATTCAGTGTCGCAATAGTAGAAGAAACAGAATCTTACGAAAAACATAGCAAAATGGGATGACCTCTACAGGTAAAAGATCACATAGAAAAAGGGAACTTGTCACTGGTCATCTCCGATTCGAAAGAAGCATTCAAGACGTTTTTCCTGTTCCTACCGACTTGTTTACGCATCGATATCGACTGATTACTCATCTTTTTACCAATGCTTACAACAGGCAGAGCATGATCATCGGCAACTTCGTCTCGCTTCTTGATCTGCAACGGAAGGACGGAGGTTTTACTTGTGGGAGCAATTTTTATCGTTGGAGTGGTTCGAGGATAGAAGAAATCTGTTGGGAAGAAGTTGTACTGAAGCCCCGCCATGATCGCTGAGCTCTATATGACTAAGAAACTTGTAGGGATTTTTTTTTGGGTTTGAGGAAAATGTGATGGCTTCTGTTGTTGGGGGCTTCATTTATAGACAAACCCTTCATGAGAATCAGAGCAATTAAATTAGGGGTGTCAATTGCACATTGGAAAACGTGGGGGTCGCTTTTTTAAAGAACTTTGTGCCCATCCAATGCCAGACCTCTTCGATTAAACATTTTTTTTTCGGTTTTTTAATAAGCAATTAAAAATTCGCATACCCCGACATTTAATTTGATATCCACGTATTGAAAATTTCTGGAAGAATATTCTAAATTCTATATTAAATTGTTCCATTTATGCAAATAATTAATGCATGATATTTTAAGTAAATAAGTCTTTTATCCATATATATAAAAAAAAAACGGATAAAGGAAAAGAGGTATAAATGGATTTACCCCAACTAAAGCCCACATTACTTCAACCTAGGCCCATATAAAGCCATATTATTTCTTAAAATAGGCCCATATAAAGCCCAAAGGTCTATCGAAGAGCAGCTCTCCCCAGACTCCGTCACTCCTACAGATGATACCTAAAACCCAAAAACCCCCTGACTTTATAAATCCCCATTTCTTCATTTCCACTCTCTCGACAACTCCTCCCGCGATCATAACCCTAGACCAGTTGAGACCATGTCGGAGGTTGAAATCTCCCGCTCCGAGAAGAAGCACAAGAAGAAATCCGGCACCGACGCCGACGCCGACGCCGACGCGACGACGGAGAATGATGCCACCGACGCCGGAGACTTCATGATCAAGCCGCAGAGCTTCACTCCCTCCATCGACACGTCCCAGTGGCCTATCCTCCTCAAGAACTACGACCGCCTCAACGTTCGGACCGGACACTACACTCCTCTCCCCTCCGGTTTCTCCCCCCTGAAACGGCCCTTGCAAGAGTACATCAGGTACGGTGTCATTAATCTCGACAAACCCGCGAACCCTTCTTCCCATGAGGTTGTTGCCTGGATCAAACGTATCCTCCGTGTGGAGAAGACGGGTCACAGTGGAACCCTTGATCCCAAGGTCACTGGGAATCTCATTGTCTGCATCGACCGAGCTACTCGGCTGGTGAAATCGCAGCAAGGTGCGGGTAAAGAGTATGTCTGTGTTGCTCGTTTGCACTCTGCTGTTCCTGATGTTGCCAAGGTTGCTAGAGCCCTTGAAGCGCTCACCGGAGCTGTGTTTCAGCGGCCGCCTCTGATCTCTGCCGTGAAAAGACAGCTTAGGATCAGGACAATATACGAAAGCAAGCTGCTTGAGTATGATGCGGACAGGCATTTGGTTGTTTTCTGGGTTTCCTGTGAGGCAGGTACGTATATCAGGACCATGTGTGTTCATTTGGGTCTGCTTCTAGGGGTTGGTGGGCATATGCAGGAGTTGAGGAGAGTGAGGTCTGGGATTATGGGTGAGAGAGATAACATGGTAACGATGCATGATGTGATGGATGCTCAGTGGATGTATGATAACTATAGGGATGAGACTTATCTTAGGAGGGTCATTATGCCTCTGGAAGTGTTGTTGACTAGCTACAAGAGGCTCGTCGTGAAGGATTCTGCCGTGAATGCCATTTGTTATGGTGCTAAGCTGATGATTCCTGGTCTGTTGAGATTTGAGAACGACATTGAGGTTGGGGAAGAAGTTGTTCTTATGACCACTAAAGGTGAAGCCATAGCTATAGGGATTGCCGAAATGACAACGGCCGTGATGGCTACTTGTGATCATGGTGTGGTGGCTAAGATAAAGCGGGTGGTGATGGACAGGGACATGTATCCGAGGAAATGGGGGTTGGGACCTAGGGCTTCGATGAAGAAGAAGCTTATTGCCGATGGGAAGTTAGATAAGCATGGAAAGCCAAATGAGAAAACTCCTCAAGAGTGGCTGAGGAATGTGGTTTTGCCTCCAGGTGGGGATGCTATGGTTGCTGGTATTGCTGCTGCTGCTCCAGAGAAGGAAACCACAGCTATGGGGGAGGGTAAGAAGAAGAAGAAAGAGAAAAAGGTAGAGGATGAGAATGGCGAAGGTGGAGAAAAGCGTAAGCGTAAATCGGATGACAGCAGTGATAGCCCTGCACCTGTCCCGGCTAAGAAATCTAAAACCGAAGAAGCTGAGGAAGGAGAGAAAGTGAAGTCGAAGAAGTCAAAGGAAAAGGAGGAAGATGATGAACCCAAGTCTGACAAGAAGAAGAAGAAGAAGAAGAAAACGAAGGATAAAGAAGATGAGGAGCAGGAGACAGAGAAGGTGGAGAAGAAGGAGCACAAGATCAAGGAAGAACCCTCGCCCAAGTCAGATAAGAAGAAGAAGAAAAAGAAGAGCAAAGAGACAGATGAATCAGCTTCTGCTGCTGCTGCTGCAAATGGCGAAGATGAATCAGCAGCAGAAAAGAGTGAGAAGAAGGAGAAGAAGAAGAAAAGGGACAAGAAGGATGAAGATGAAGAATGAGAGAGAGGCTGTTCAAATTTTGAAGTCATGCAAGTTACCGTACCTAATCCGGGAAAGTGAGACGAAAGGCGGCATTGCTTGTATTCTCATGTCTCACTCCATTCCATTTAGACAATTCCTCTGTGATGTTTTCTACTGCATTTGTTTTCTTCTCTCTATGGCAAGTTCTGTTTCGGCAACGATGAAATGGCCCGGCCCAATTAGATTTCACCATGTCATAATTGGGCCTCGTGGTCGTGGGTTTTTTTCTGGATCGTAAGCCCAATTGGTGTCTGACACTGTCAATGGCGTTTCATGTTTGGTTTGAAATGAGGAAATGTAGTGTACATGCACATATTTGTTATATTTTAGCTGATTTTTTTATTATTATTTCAATCTTTTCTAACCAAAATATTTATTAATATTTCCTGTTATATATATATTGGTAACAAACCGTATCTGAAACTAACGGTACAATTATTTGACACTGATACGTTCGAACAGGCAACTACATGTTTTAAATACCGTTACAATAAGATGCCGTGCCATGTTAAATGATACGCGTGGAACTTCGGCCTCGTTTCATATATTGTGCTTGCCCACGTCGAGGCGGCCCTACCACTGTAAGTAAATGCCATAAAATTGAAATTAATCAATAAATCCGTTTGACCAAGAAAAAATAAATAAATATATATATATATATAAATAGATATACACTTTCTTGCTTTACGAAAATGTATTCTAAAGGACAAATGTTATTTCTTTCTGATATAAATATTTGAATTTTGTTTTTTTTTTCCCCTAAGAATAAAGGCCTGCACCCATTTTTACGTACAATCAGTTTAAATTATTTTTTCCCTTCAAGGGCATCGTAATTCCAATAATAAAATAAAATTTGGTACTGACAAGACTCGTGTCTCCATGTATGTTTGGTCGCATGACGTGTTACATGAAATCTTTTGAGTCTATATGACAGTGTCAGACCCTAAAATCCAGCACCACGAGAAAAGACAATCCAATTAAGCCAAAAAAATAAATCTCATTTCATAAAATCAATATAAAAAATCCGATTGGTCAGGCTCCTTCAATTAATCCCAATTTATGCACTTATTAATAAGTAGAAGATCATAAACCAATGTACGTATAATTTTGATTGTATAGTATTTAATATAAACCAGATATATTATTATTATTATTATTTAACATGTAAACTGTGGCCTAATGATAGTGGGTATAAGTATCAAAAAATGTACTCAACGAAGCTTCGCGGAAGCTGCCATGGCTTCTATTTAATAACCTCCCTTCCTCGATCTCTACTTTCTCCTTCACCTTCCCTCCTCTATCTCCTTCTCCTTCCTCGCCATCGCCATGAAACTCGTCCCTATCAGCAGCTCCATGTTCCTCCGCCGCCTCAGCCCCAAACGCCTCTTCCGCTTCAAGGATCGCTCCTCCGTCACCAGATCCGATCCTTCCTCCTTCTCCTCCGCCTCCTCCGACGGATCATACGGCGTCTCCGGCGACCGCAAGCCCAGCCCCGCCTCCACGCCGACCAGCGTTATCCCCGAGATCTCCGGCGGAGATCGCGATTTTTACACGGAGCTCGTTCAAGCGTTTAAATTGATCGATCGGGACGACGACGGCGTGGTATCTAGGAACGAGCTGGCGGCGGTTCTGAGAAGGCTGAGCCCGGAGCCGCCGAGCGAGGAGGAGGTGAGGATGATGCTGAGAGAGGTCGACGGCGGCGACGGTTGCATCAGCCTGGAGGAGCTGGCAAGCCGCGTGGCGGGGACGTCGGCGACGGGATCGTCCGTGGAGAAGGGGGAGCTGAGGGAGGTGTTCGAGTTCTTCGACGCGGATCGCGACGGAAGGATCTCGGCGGAGGAGCTCCTCCGCGTGTTCGGCGTCATCGGAGACGACAGGTGCACGTTAGATGAGTGCCGGCGCATGATAGCAACGGTGGACATGAAGGGCGATGGTTTCGTCCGATTCGATGACTTCTCTCGCATGATGGAGCTCCACCGATGATGTCATCGTCGTGATAATGACGTCACTTCACTCTGATCTTTTTCTTTTTTTTAAAAAAAATGGCGATTACAGTTTTTTAAATGTTGATTTGTTGCCGAAAATGGTTAATTATGGAAGGGTCACCGTTCGATTAATGAAATTCCGAAGGTTAATGTAAGAATGCTTGTTTGGTTGAGACCAACTGTCTTCCACTCGAACCATTGGGACCTCCTTACGATGCGACAAGTTTAATAAGATATGAATCTGAAACTTTATAATATATACATATGTGCGTACAAGATTCGTATTGGCCCAAACCAAAATATACAGAAGGAATTAAGAGATAGTGTAATTCATTGTTTATAGCATGCATCTCCACAATCGCATTATTAAAATATTATTATATACTGTTATTATAAAATATTTTACTATCACGTATAAAATGGCCCGCCTGTGTTCTAAAAAGTATTCTGCACAACTAATCAGCCAAACTCTGCTGCATTTTAAAACACTTTTAATTATAGTAGAAAAAAATCCTTTTAAATGAAATAAAGGGTAGGTTTGGAAGATAAGATTGGTAATTTCATGGAAGATAATATAAATTGGTATGTATATATATATATAATATTTTTTGAATGTTGAAAGAGGACCTATTTGATAATGTAAAATAGGGGTGGAATGGATGCTTCGGTTCATTTATCCAACCCCAAAATGTAGTAACCGTTAAAAATTTTGGAACCGTATTAATTTTAGAAAAATTGAATTTATCTAAATCGAAACTAACTTTAAAAAAATCTAAAAAATATGTTTTTTAAATAAAAATCGAAATCGAAATCAAAACCAAATCGAATATAATATAATAACCAATTAATACAAAGAATTGAACCGAATTATTTATGATTTGAACCTAAACCGAATATCGAAACTGTAATCCATTGTAAAATTACGGGAAAAAAAAAAAGAAGAAAAGAGGATGAGTGGTGGGATGTCGGGGAACGTGGGGCTCCTCGGAAAGTGGTCTATCAAATCACTACATTGAATTATTAGTAAACGACATGCTTGTAATCGTACATTGGACCTTTGCTTAAGTTATAACGTTATTTTGAATATTCTTTTATAATAAGCGCTATGAACTCTAAGGGCAACTCTGGCTCATAGATAGCAAATATCTGCGTGTAAATTTACTGTTTATATTCGCATTCAACTTTCTAAGATAGTAGATTCAAACTATATGTTTTTGTAGTATTCTTTATAAATTACCATTAGACCATGAAATATTTAATGGATCTATAGATCTTATGGGTATTTTTCTATTGGAATTGTCTATATTTTGTAATGCCATAAATAATCGATACCATTTAATACGAGTTCAAAAAACGAAAGTTAGACAAAGCATTTATTCAGTAAAGCTGTAAAAGATTATATATATATATATATATATATATATATATATATATAGACA
>NW_010966881.1:6294895-6304597 GCF_000463585.1 Tarenaya hassleriana | reverse complement strand
TTGGGCATATATATATATATATATATATATATATATATATATATATATATCTCTTTTTGTTGTATACTTTCCCTTACCATATCAACATCGATCTAACCTTCAAGGCAAATTGCTTGCACATGAGACTCTCGTGGACCTTTAGGGTTTCAAAGAAACACATGGAACTTCAAACCAAGAAATATTTCTCGTTTCATCGAATGGAAGGTTGGCGCCTAAATTTTGACTTCTTGTTTGGTGATACGAGTTCTCAAAAAAAAAAAAAACGTTAAAGGTGGCAAACCCACTTCGAAACATTTGACCAAAAATTCATTTGTATTCGCCGCATGATGATTAGGGTTTTTTTTTTTTGTGCAATGTCCGAAGCTTGATTTGATGCCATGTGCTCACATATGGTCTTCTCCCTAATTCATTGGCATTTGACATTTACAAAGTAATTGCCTCATATATTCCTCAATTTCTCCTGTCGTGTTCTCTTGGTTAACATATCCCACATCGATGGTTGACAAACACTACATTTTTCGAAATAAAAAAAATTAATATGGATTTGGAAATATTATAATAATTGATTTGAAGGGATTCTAAATGTTAGATATGATTGCATATCAATTAGAGATTCAAATAAAAAATAATATTACCAAATCCATATTTATTTCTTTATTTCAACAACATTCATTCACATGCATTGGTGCGTCCATTCATCACTGGTGTTGACGTCTATCTAATAATTTTTGCAATCGAGATCGTTTCTATTATAATTAAATACCATGACGACTGAAGCATACAAAATAAAAGGACGTAAACATATATGTATTTGTTTATATATATACACTCCAAGCGTGAGGAGGGACATTCACCTGGGCTTCTCCGATCCTCTAGAAGATGTAATCGGGTCAAAGACCCGATAAACTTCCGGATTATCCAAAAAAAAAAAAAACTTTTTCCCTGCGTGATTTTATTTGGACTTTATATATTTATAACCAAGCGGAAATATAACCACAAACAACCGTTACCTAATTAGTTGCGGGTGTACAATATAATGAAATAACATGTTAAATTATATGAAATCAAATTTGGTTTAATTATTGAAAATTATGGAGAAATTTAATTCATTTGGACTTTATATATTAGTTCGTAATTTTCCAATAATAATTTGTCACACTAAAAAAAGAAAACAAAACTAGAAAAAGACGAATGAGATTAGGGGAATCATTTACATAATTGGAAAGTGACTTGACAACGGAAAGCAGATGAGAAAAAAAAAAACACTTTGAATATAAAGAAACGCTTTTATCATTTGAAAGTATTATGTGGCCAAGTGGGAGATTCTTTAATTTGTGTTAATTTGGCACCATCCGATGGGTCCCACCTCCTGCCTCACAAAATAAATTACCATTAAATGGAATTAAAGGTTGAGCTTATTTATATACAAAATCGTTTCACCATCACACAAAGATAGATTTTGTGGGTCCCGCATCATATTTCCTCTGCTCGAATCAGCTCCATGGAAATTTAAGAATATATATATATATATATATATATATATATCGACTGTTATATTGGTTCAATTGATTCACACACGGCAGCTTGTATTTTTCTTCAAAATGCATGCGGACCATGGACGTATTCAAATGTTGTCTTTTTGACAAAATGCCAAACTTTTGAGACATGAACATATTTCCAGGAAGGTTCCTTTGAAACTTCACATGCGTGTCCTCACAAGAATTCCAAGGCATTAATTAATCTATAGAGAACATCATCATCATCATCATCATCATCATCATCATCATCATCATCATCATCATCATCATTATTATTATATTGCGCCTAGCTATCTCATCGAATTATTTGTGAAATTAATGCATGTTAATAAAAGTCGTTTCTAACTATGTGTTTTCATCACTACTTAATATCCCATGAACTATTTTATTATAAATTAACAATAGTTTATTCAGCAGTGTTTTTTGAAACCAAACGTT
The DNA here is from genome assembly GCF_000463585.1 of Tarenaya hassleriana. Lineage (NCBI taxonomy): Eukaryota > Viridiplantae > Streptophyta > Magnoliopsida > Brassicales > Cleomaceae > Tarenaya > Tarenaya hassleriana. The sequence goes on along the minus strand of NW_010966881.1, from coordinate 6,302,621 downwards.
CAGATTTTTGTTCAAATGACATTCTATATATTACAGAATTCAAGTAATTTTTTTTTTGTATGAAACGTAATAATTTAAATGTAATGATAGAGAATATTTCTTCCTTGAAAGAAAAAGAAAAAAGATTTCTTCCTTACGAATGTTACAGTTTTTTAACAGTTAAGTACTTAAGAGAAAAAAGCAGAGGTTCTGTTGAACCCTATTTCTCAATTCTCCGTCGCCGTCGCGGATCTCATGGTCGAGTTTTTCTCCGACGCCTCTCCGGTGGACGCATTTGAATTCCGATGGATATGGTTCCGATTCCTGTGGGGAGTTACAAGATTCGGTTCATAGGAGCTGGGAAATTGGCGGAGAGAGAATCGCCAGATGGATCGGGTGTTCTTCCGCCCCACCGCCGTTCACTCCAACTCCGACCGCCGTTTCGTCTTCGAATCGTTCCGCGTCAATATCGTCTCTAGCGACGAAGCTGTAAGAAGAATTTCTATGTCCCCTTTCGTTCTTGTGATTCCCCCCTCGAATTTCGGTTTCGTTTGAATGGAATGATGCCTGTTTGATTAGTAGAAAAAAATCCTTGGATGTTGGGCGAATGAACGCGTAGATGACCATTTTGCGTGATGTTTGATGAGTGTGTGGGGGAGTAGTTTTACATGTTTTAAATTTTCGTTTTTGGGTTTGTTTAGTTTTTGTTGGCTTGAGATTGTGAGGAAGAAAGACGTTTCTTGCTTTTGGGTGTCTGAAAGAGACCATTTTTGTCCATGGATTTCTTGGAAAACAGTGCTCGTGAAGATAATATATGAGAGGGTTGTATGCAAAGTTTGAGAGAAGCATAGTTCCAATGGTTTTGGGGTAATGTGTTTTCATCAGTCCCTGGCATGAAATCAATCCATTTCACTATCTCCAAGTGATAGTTTGCTGAAGAGAGTGACTGTTGTGATATTCTCTGTGAAACCCCAAGTCGGCATTGTTCTGTCTTCTTCATTGTTTTCTCTGTCTGGCTAATTCACAATCTATCCAACAACTGTAAAGTTAGAGATGCTTTTGTGCATATCTTCCACTGCGAGGAGAATTACGTCGATGAAGCATACTGGTTATCTGCAGTTAAGTGTGTGACCACACGATTAGAACCGTAACTCTCCAAGCAAAAGCTATATTACCGCACAAGTTTCTCCATCTGTCATTTTGCAGTTTTCGGTTCTCTAAAACATAGAATGGAATTCCCAGGTCCCGTGATTCTTGTTTATGCTAGGGATGGTGTGTGGTCAAGATCGATTCATAAGGTCGATGCCAAACACACCATCTGTCCCAGCCTCCGTTGGTACCTATCTCTATCTTGGACTCTTGATAGATCATTCTGTATGCAGGCAGATCTAAGGATGCTTGAATTATAGTGTCTCTAAAATAGTGTTTTTTAGTGAATGGCATTGGCATTCAAAGTTTGGTGAATCAACATTTTGTTGGTAGAGGCTTTTCTAATGATGGCTCTGTTTTAAATAGGTATGTGCATCGGCGACAGAAGAGAATGGGGAGGAGGAGAGCTGATGAGACATTGTTCCGATCTCCTTTCCCCTCGCTCATCTTCATGCATCCCAAGCTGTCAGTAATGCTTCCATTGCTCATCTTATGTGTTTCCGTAATAACTCTTGCCTCAGTCCATCAAACTTCTTTCCAAGTGTGAATCTGCAATTTGTTATGGTGGTGACTAGCCATCATATTTTCTTGAAATTTACAGTGGAAGTGGTCGTAATCTTAGCGTATGAAGCATTAGCCGGTGGAGGCGTGGCTGCGGGCCTAATCCCCGTTCGAGATCTTGCAACGGGTATAGCTTCACATCTTTAAAACGCCGATAAAGCCCAACACTTTTGTTTATGTTGCAGGTTCGAGGAGCAGCATAGCATCAATGGCCGGCAAAACAGGGGAAGCCAATTACTCCTTTTAACTTTATTTTGGCATATCACCTCACATTTCTATATACACCTTACTGTTGATCATGTAGGGTTACATTATATAATTTTGCCTCATTATGAATCATGGCATTAGTCCGTGTAATGCATCCCTGTATTCTGTCTTCATACCATTCAAGATCAAAATCACACTTGGGTTGGGATCTTTGCTTATACTCTTTTTTTTAAAATGAAATTCCCAAAAGGGACTTTTATTGGCGGAAAAAGTCCATGAAAGTGACAACCTAATTTGATGGTAATCAATCCCCATTATATTAAATCCGTGTCCAATTTATATGTCGGTCCATCATTATATATAATGGCCCCTTGATTCGTTTAAGACTATATTATTCATACATTGCCAAGTTTCTTTTTACTTGTTAAACAATTATTTTAATCACGTGTTCTTGTTACTTTTGTGGTCTGACATTGGATTCTAAATGAATCGATATCTTTACAATTGAATGAATATATATATATATATATATATATATATGTCTATAAAAGATCATGTATGAGATATTACGTGTTCACGATCTCCTTGATGAATCTAATGAAGGGGCTATGAAAAGTAAAAAAAAAACTAAAGTGTAGTTTATACATATTCGTACGAAGCCATTACTCATATCCTCTTTTCCTCGAGTTTAAGATAAATAGCATAATTTTGCCAAAACACATGCTTTATCTTCCTATTAATCTCTTCAAAATCTTAATATATACAACTTTTCATTCCTGCGAACATATATATATATATATATATATAGAAGCAGTTATACAAATGAGCAAAATAAACACACCGTGGCCTTTTTATAATGTTGGTAATGTCATCTATATATTCCATGTGAGAGAGACGTATTGTATATAACCACGAAAGATGTAGTCGAAATTGGCATTGAGAATCAAGCAGACAAGTATACGTCTTGTCGAATTTCGAGTTTCGAAAGTGGTTGAAAAATCTTAAAGATGGAAATCATCATCGAAGGTGGCAGAGAGGGCGAAACCCAATACTTGTCATATACTCTTCACAGACACGGGCATAGACTCAGTTACTTCAACTCCCAGTTCCTACTGTATTGTCTCAATGACCCCTCTCTCTCTCTCTCTCTATATATATATATGCGTGTATATATATTATAATTTTTCTGAAGCAAAAGGAATTTGGTGAGAGCTTTCGGTTCATCTCTCTCTCTCTCTCTCTCTCTCTCTCTCTGTGGTTTAATGTGAAGTCTCGTAGAGAAGACTGAAAATCTTTGCATTGATTTCGAGAGAGAGGGAGAGTGACTGAGCTTGTAGGGTAAACTTAAAGATGGCACGTGGAAGTCAGTGCCAGTATGTTAGAAAGGGTTGAAATTACATTTTTTTTTTGTTAAAGGGTTGAAATTAATTTTGTCACACTTTTCGAGTTTTGTCACAACATAATACTACCACACACAAAAAAAACAGTTTTTTTTTTCTTCCTATGTATTTGTAATGAAGTTGGTCTTGACATGCACAACATTATCAAACTTCGGTATACATTATGAAGAAATCAAACACGTCTGAAACTTTTACAAAAATTCCAAAAGAATATATATAAATGTGTGTGTATATATATATCAACGTATAATGATCGTGCCAAAACTATATACGCATATTCTAAATGGGAACTTTAATTTGTTATGAACTATGTATACATGTTAGATGATATTTGTCATGCGGTAATTATATATTTTTTCGGCCGCTGTGAATCACATTGCGATGAAAACAAAGTTAGGAAACTGGAAGTCAACACGGTCAGATAAGATAATGGGTTTGTGCCACGTGTCACGTTTCAAGTGAGACAATAGGAACTAGCTATATGAAGAGACTTTTCATGCGAATTAAAAACGTTACATAATTATCCTAAATAAGAAAAACCAAATAGATATAGTAATACTTCAATTAAAATCAATCAAATCATTGGTCAAATTATGTCAAGATTTTCATGTAATTTATATCATGTCTTATTTTTTATTAGTACATCCATCATAATATTCAGCGCGTCACAAATTTGCCTAACAAAATATATGTTTTCCTACGTAGTCAAAACATTCAACGTCAAATAAGTTGTATTTTTGCATTCATTCGTCGAAAATTTTTGCTTTTCATCGATCGTGCTTGGCATTATAGACGTACGTATATATATATATATATACGTATTTAATTTATCTTTTAGATATGGAATTGATTCGATGGGTGTTATTGCAATTCATGATTAAACTAACAATATGAACAAAATCACAATTTTGCAATAATTACGTTAAACAAATCTTTGAATTGAGTGGATGTAACGTAACATATTGTGTTGAAACAACGATTCATAAAATTTCGTATTTAAACCAAGCAAATTGTTGTTTTCATCATTTGTTATTCTTAACAAAACTTTGTGCCGTCTTGTGAATGGTGTCATCTACCATCATCTCTCTCATATATATATATATATATATAAAAGAGCAAATTAAAAAATAATTATAATATATATATATATACTAGTAAATTAAAAATGAATTTGTGGAATGGCAGAGAGAAAAATGGAGGGGGGAAAGTCAGAGAAATAATAAGAAGGGGGGGAGTGTGTGGATTGAGAGGTCAAGTCATAGATGTCCACATCACATCTCTTCACATGCACAACCATTGTCTTCTCTCTTGTCTTGTCATATCATTTTGCATCCCAACAAATTTTACACGCACATACATACATACATATACATGCATCTAACTTCTCATATCCTTTAATTTTGTATGCTTGTACGTCCATATCATTTCGTATATACATGCATGTATAATCTCGACATATCATTCTGTATATACATACATATATACACAAACTCAAATATGTACGCATGCCATTTCTGCCATTGTAACATTTAAATACTAAAATCATTCATACAAACAAGGGTTGCTTACACAGTTTACACACACAGACACATATATATATATATATATGTAGGAAAGGAGGAGGAAAGCTTGGAAGAAGTAGATGGGCAGGGAAGGCGACAGCCTTTAGAACAAGAACTTATACATATAATAACAACAAAGATCTGATGAAACTTAACTGTTGATGAAAATATCTTCTTTTCACCAAACAAAAACAGCACAAAAAATTACTGTTTCACCTTCTTTTGTCCTTTTTCTTGTTTACTCTTTCACAAGAATTTCTTACTCTTTTTTTTTTAATCTTCTGCAATCCTTAACCAACACTCCTTCTGTCTTTTGCTTTGGACAGAAAAATTCCAGCTTTCCCTTTTGTGTAATTTCTCACTTCTACACACAATACAATTCATTTATGATATATTCACATGTGTTTTATCCATATACATATGGATGGAACCGCATTAGGGTTTGATTTATTCATGTATATGTATGCATGATGGTTTCCTATATTTCTTTCCCTTTTGTTGGGCAAAAAAGACATTTATTTGCACATATGTATGTATGTATGTATGTATGTATGTTCACACTTATATGTGTATATATATATATATATACACATACGTTTTTAATAAAATTCAGAGCTTTAAGGGTCTTTGTCGATATATACATCTGGTTCTTAAAATTTCCTGGTAGATGATTCGATCAGAGAAAATATAATGTGGGACCCCCATAAAATAAATCTTTATGTGATGGCATAAATAAGTTTTCTCTTTTTTTTTTTCCAATCTCGGCTTTTTAATTTTATTTAATATAATGTATTTACTAAGACAGTAGGCCCAACTAATGGCCAAATTAACACAAAAGGAGTCTCCACTTGGCCATATAATATAGTTTCAATGATAAATCATTTCTCCAAATTGAAAGTTTTTCTTTCTTTCTTTCACCAAGTGTGCCCATTTCTTTAATTTTCCTATTCTTTCCTTTGCCAAGTCCCTTTCCTTTATATGATTTATTCATCTTTTCTAGGGTTTTTTTTTTTTACATATTAGAGTGAAATTAATTAGATAGAAATACAAAAAGTAAAAAATTAAAAAACAAGGAAGGTAACAAATTAAAACATGACATGCATAGTTCGAGAGGTCTTAAGATATACGTTGGATTTGTCCTCACATGACTGACATTAGGAGGGCCTCTCGTACTCCATCACGCATATGTTTCCACTTATATCATCTTCCTCCTTTTCCCCATTTTGTCCTATGCGCATCATATGTAATGATTTTCAATAAACGCCTTCTTGTTAATTAAGATATAATTATGTACATCGTGACATAAGAGAAGACAGCGAATCACAAAGGAAGTTATCTTATATATACTGTATATACAAACACAAATATGTGCTTTTATTTCGTATGATTATGTCATCATGGTATTTATAGATTGGGTATATATGGCTGTTAATATATTGTGGAAGACATGCCAAATCCCTCTAAGATTCTCCTCTTTCTCTCTCTCTCTCTCTCTCTCTATATATATATATATATATACTGCAGAAATTAGGAATAAAAAATGGTCTGGATTCCATAATTTTGTTAGATAGACGTCAACACCACACTGATGATATACAATATGTAAATAGATGAGTGTATAGAGCGTTTGTCCACCGATGGATATGTTAACCGAGAGAACGCGAGAGGAGAAACTGAGGAATGACAATTACTTTTAAATGTCAAACGCCAATTATTAATTAGGGAGAAGACATGTGAGTGCATGGCAACAAAAGAGGCTTTGGACATTACATTACATTACACAACAAAACCCCAATCATCATACGACGAATAAAAATGGATTTCCGGTCAAATTTTTCAAAGTGGGTTTGTCACCTTTAACCTTTTTCCCTCGAGAAATCGTATCACCAAACAGCAAGTCAAATTTATTTATTTTTCCCCAACTTCCATTGGATGTAACAAGAAAAAATAAAGGTAAGCGAGATTCGAAACTCGTGTTCTTTGAAACCCTAATGTTTCTTCTCATAACGCCTTAATATTTAGTCGTTAGGTTTTTGATATAACAAGGAAAAATGGCAATAAAAGGGGGAAGGCCGATGGATAAGTTGAATCATCTGTAACACTCTGAAGGGCATAAGAAGACTTTGTCCAACGCAAACATTTAGAGACAATCACCACAAATGATTTCCCACCACCACTGGTCGTGAGAGACTTCAGATAATGGTGTGTATTGACCCAACACCCTCCACAATGACCTAATTTCGATGATCACCCACTTCCCCTTTTCGTGGATTTGTCGTCGAAATGGATCACCAGCTCACCCATTTCAATTGGGTTCCACCATAGCTATATATGTACATGACACCACTTCACATATGCAACCATACATACATAACCCTACAAGTCAAATTGATGCCATCACTCGACCAATCATGGGCCTTGCGAAATCAAACCATAGACAGACATGGTTTCTCGTTGGAGACATAAACAATCTCATGGGATTATGTAATATGTGGTTTGTGTCCGTTCCATTTAATATTTGGATAATCTCAACTTTAGGAGTTTCACTTGAAGACAACTTTTGAATAGTGGTATTCAATTCGTGTTATTTTTTCAGTCAACTCCAAATTAAGCTGTCGTAATTGTATTTTTTAAAATAAAAAATTAGGTTAATTAGCTTTCAAATATATAAGATCTCTTCTTGTTCAAACTATAAGACTTTCGCGTAGTCCTAAATCTTCCGAATCATGTCTTCATCGATGCTGAGAAAATGATGGTTTGGGGAAAATGAAATTATACTGATATATATGCGCACACACACACTCAATATATATATATATATATATATATATATATATATATATATATATATATATATGTTTTCAGTTA
>NW_010966881.1:6278032-6294601 GCF_000463585.1 Tarenaya hassleriana | reverse complement strand
TATATATATATATATATATGATTTCAGGTATAATTGTATAAATGTGTGAATATGCATATTTGTGTGTGGTTGGTGCGAAAGTTGATAGTTTTTTTCTTTTTAAATAGAACTGTGCATTTTAGATTGGATTAATGACCATTCGTAAGTTGTTAACTGTTAAAGCACAGTGGAAATTGCCAAATAAGTGGGGGATTAATATATATATATATATATATCCTGATGATCTTATTATTTTCCATTTTTTCGATTAATATATAATTTGATCTTCTTCTATTGTTTCCTCTAAACAAAATAAAGTTGTTAGATCATCTAGAAAATTATTAAAATTTGTATCTAAAAAATAGCTTATATATTGTTGCGATTTTTATTTTAGACATTTATTTTATTTTATAATACTTATTAAAAAAATATAAATTTTATTATTATGTCTTTTATATATTTTTCAATTCTTTTCAATTATTTTTAAAAATACTAGAAATTGCTGTGGTTGCGAAAATTATTTTGAACTGATGGAATTATAAAATTAAAGATCAAATTTTTTCACGTCAAGTATTTAAGGTGGTACCATTTAACTTTTCCCTTACTCTGTCAATATATTATTAAAAAAATATAAAGCTGTCGGGAAATGGAAAACAAAAAGCAAGCAAGCGACAACAAAAACAATATATAAATAAAAAGAGGAAGAGAAAAGTGAGGAAATTAATTTTAAATATTCCGAAAGTTGTTGAAAATAACAGATGGAATACATAACTACAAATTACTAAAAAAAATACAAAATGCGGGAACCGTTACATGATTAATTAAACAACCTTTGAATTATAACAACATTATCGGTCGTGATGTTTTGCATCTTTAACATTATAATGAGTACTAACATTATATATATATATATATAATTTATCTTAATTTGATTGTAATATAAAATTTAAAAAATATGATTTTTAGATATACAATTTAAAATTTAGATGATTTTTGTGGGGGAAGTGTAACGAATTTTCCTAAAATGGCATCTAAAGATAGATTATAAGGATAATCCTCATTAGGGTCACTAATTGGAATCTTTCTTGGTTCTATAAACCCTAATTATTAATGGGGTATAGATGCTCCCACCACTTTTGTGTTTTGTCTGACAAAATTAACCACTCATATATTAATTTTTTATTTAGGGTACTTTTATGTGAACAATTGCATATGTCATATATATGTATTGAAGTCATTAGAAAGAAAATTATTGAATCAGGTACTTTTATATATATAATCGGACTTGTTTATTTTACCATATCATGTTTAGTATTTAACATCTAGATATTTATTATAATTTTAAAAATGTGTTTTCTAGTTTATCATTTCACCGCTAATTGAGTGGTTTGGAACTTTACTTTTTTCCATCCAAATTTCGAGGAAAATATTATATATATAAAAGAAACATTAACTAAATGAAAGAGTAAAGATAAGAGAAAGCAAAAACCCTAGGATCCCATTAAACTATGACCCCTTTTCCCATTTCCTATATCACATTATTTTTTTAAAGCGAGTCTTGTATTTGATGGTTTATGTTGAATTTGATCGGTTTAGACCTGGTTAAGCGTTGGTTAATTCATTTTGGTTTACTCTCGATTTATATTTATAGATATTTAACTGTTCTTATTATTTTGTTTTGAATTTTTGGAGGTTTTTATATTTAAGAAATATTTTGAATTTAAATAAAATAACAGAGAATACTCATTCATTTATCTTTTTTTTTAATAATCTATGGTTCTCCGATTGACACATTTTCAAAAAAAAAAATATAGAATTTTTATTATACGAAACCATAACAATCGAGCTCATATTCTATAGCTCTTCTAAGACGTCGTATTTATGTTATGTTACAGCTGATTACAACCTAGGATTCTAAATTAATTATCAAAGATTGATTCAATCAAACCATCAATTGGAAATGTATATTTATCAAATCAATTCAATATAAAACCGAAGAAATACACTTTTAAAACCGAAATAAGCTAAACAAATTTAAATGAAAACGTAAAACTCGAAAGAAAAATCCGTTAAGGTATGATTAGGGTTAAATTTGAAATATTTGGCAAATTTTCAAGGGAAAAAATAGGGAGAAGTGAAAAGACAAGTCAAATGTCAAATCAGACCTCTTCGTATCATACGACTGTCAGTGCCCCTCTTGTGTTGTCATTCTTTCTCCCTCCATTTTCCCTCTCCTCTTTTTTTTTATTTTCTCATTTCTCAAAATTATTTACCCATAAAAAGAGAAAAATACCAAGAGGGAAAAAAGAATAGTTTCCTTCTCTTTTTGTTTTTGTTTTGGTGTTATGTATATATACACACATTATATATGTTAAAATTCAAGAAATTAATTATAAATCCTTTTAAGGAACAGAAGATAATTCAATCCCATAATTAAGTAGCCGACCGCAATTAGCAAAACCCAAAAGAAGGGTTGATTAATTACCCTCCAAAACTGTATTTTTTTTCCTCATAAAATCCCATAATTAACGTTTAAGTACCACGATTTAATCAGTCGTAATGATTTTCCAACAATTAAAATGAAAAAAAAAAGAGAGAGAACAAGATAGAAATGGGGGGAAGATGGTCAGAATTGGGAGCAACGGTCAACACCGAACCATCAAATCAAATACACAAGTGTCCGAAATTTTCACCCGTTTTGCCTTAACCAATTAGGCCAATGTTCTTATCCATCGAAACCCACTGTCCAAATTACCATAATATCCCAATGTGGTGTCACCACTCAATATGTACATCTATATATGTATATATGTATGCATGTAAGTGCGCACGTATGTGTGTGTACACATGATTTTTTTTTTCTTTAAAAGAGATCTGCTTCGGTTTATGAAGGCTTTCACATGTCCAAATCGGGCCAAAAGGACATAACAAGGATCTTTGGTTTTATTATAGATCTCAAGTATTTTTAATTAACAAAATTAGAGAGGAAAAAAGGGGATAGGGCAAATAGATATGGGATTAAGGGATTAATGAGAATCTATCTACTAATGGTGATTATTACTTTTTTGCCCTCTTTTTTTTCACAAAGATAATGATTTCCCCTTCTTTTCATTGCCCCCCCCCAATTAGATTCTCCTCACCTTATTATTGTATATTTTATTTTTATTTTTTTGTTATATGTTATTTTTATTTCTAATTATGGTAATAAGAGTGCTAATCTTAATTACATTAACCAAACCCAAACCAATTAATAATTTATACCCTCCATATTTTAAATACCTCACCCATCCAGATTTATCTTTCTCTATCTGGGCAAAGAAGAAAATATCTATCAACACAACGCAACCCATCAAACATTAAAGAATCTCTCTCTCTCTCTCTCTCTGCGCGCAGAGAAGGGCGAAAACAGTGTGGCTTTGATCTTCTTCAAGATCGACAAAGATCAAAGCTTGAACCTTTTTCTCTCCACCCAAACGAAAAAGGAACAAACTTTACCGGAAAAAAGACCCTAACTTTCCCGAGACTGATCAGAAAAAAAATAAAGTACTTCAACGATGAGCAGTCTCGAAGAATCATTGCGATCTCTGTCGCTGGATTACCTGAACCTCCTAATCAACGGCCAAGCTTTCTCCGACGTCACCTTCAGCGTCGAGGGCCGTCTTGTCCACGCCCACCGGTGCATCCTCGCTGCACGGAGCCTCTTCTTCCGCAAATTCTTCTGCGGACCCGACCCGCCTTCGGGAACCGGGTTCGACCCGTCGGAAATGACCCGACCTGGACCAGGAAACGTGAGCCCGACACGACCGGCGGGGGTGATACCGGTGAACTCGGTCGGGTACGAGGTGTTCCTGCTGCTGCTGCAGTATCTGTACAGTGGGCAAGTGTCGATCGTGCCGCAGAAGCACGAGCCGAGGCCGAATTGCGGGGAGAGAGGGTGTTGGCACACGCATTGCACCTCGGCCGTTGATCTCGCACTCGAAACCCTCTCAGCCGCTCGTTACTTTGGCGTCGAACAGCTCGCCTTGCTAACTCAGGTTCATATATACGTATATATATAAACATATACCTTTTGATTTTTGTGTTTATATCTATGCACATCGAGTAAAGGTCTCGCCTTTCTTGATGTTCTGGTTTGCGTATTTGATAAAACACTCTTCTGTTTCCTCTCCATCATCTTCATCGTTTTGCAGTTTTGGTTTTCCTAATTGGTAATGTTTTGAGTTCGAAAGCAAACGCCATGCTTTGCATTTGTGTCAATTGTTCTTCTCTTTCCTTCGTCTATAACAGACATTTCAATTTGTTTGTTCTTAGACGGACTTGGCTCTTGCGGGTCAAGATTAATTACTCGAAACCCTTGATCGTTCACAAATGTACAATCGATGGCTATCTTCATATATTAACTTCTTCTGATGGGTCATGTTGTTTCTTAATGGCGGCTTTCGTTTTTTGGCCTCTTGATTTCATGTGTAGATGTGCTCAAGCTTGAAAATGTGTGTTCTTTATCTTGGATCTTCCGCCTTACCAATCAGATGATTTTGCATCGATTTGCACTTAACCCGATTTGGGGAAAACTCTCCGGATTTAAAACCAGTTCCCCAATTTAGAAACTTGATGAGTTAGTGTGCTCACTTTCTTGGTTTGGGTTTGGGGGGTCAGTTTCAATTTGATGCTTAAATTAAGCATGAAACCGCCGCAAATCCAGCAAAGCTAACCCACTTGTTTAAATGATGCTTTCGAGCATCTCATCCGAGAATCTGAGTTATATACGTACTGTCGGGGATTGGATCAAGATCTTGTCTTTTTTTTTTTTAAATCTTGTTTTTGCAGAAACAATTGGCAAGCATGGTGGAGAAGGCTTCCATTGAAGATGTGATGAGGGTTCTTATAGCTTCAAGAAAGCAAGACATGCATCAGTTGTGGACCACTTGCTCTCACTTGGTCGCTAAATCAGGCCTGCCTCCGGAAATCTTGGCCAAGCATCTTCCCATCGACGTGGTCGCCAAGATCGAGGAGCTCCGTCTCAAATCCTCAATGGCGCGACGTTCGCTTATGCCTCACCACCACCACCACCACCATCACGATCTCTCCGTGGCCCAAGACCTCGAAGATCAGAAGATCAGGAGGATGAGGCGAGCGTTGGATTCTTCAGACGTCGAGCTCGTGAAACTTATGGTGATGGGTGAAGGCCTCAACCTTGATGAATCTCTCGCCCTTCATTACGCTGTGGAGAATTGCAGCAGGGAAGTGGTCAAGGCATTGCTCGAGCTAGGCGCCGCAGATGTGAACTACCCGGCCGGCCCGGCCGGTAAAACGCCTCTCCACGTGGCGGCAGAGATGGTTTGCCCGGACATGGTGGCCGTCCTTCTCGACCACCACGCCGACCCTATTGTCCGGACAGTGGATGGTATCACACCTCTCGACATCCTAAGAACCCTAACTTCTGATTTCTTGTTCAAGGGGGCGGTTCCCGGGTTGACCCACATCGAGCCGAACAAGCTCAGGCTTTGCCTCGAACTGGTCCAGTCCGCTGCAATGGTGATCTCGCGTGAAGAAGGTAACAGCAACAACAACAACGACAACAGCCCAGCGATTTTCCCGCCAATGAACGAAGATCGTACAAGCGGGAGCAGTGGTGGAAGCATGAACAACCTGGATTCGAGATTGGTTTATCTGAATCTTGGAGCAGCGAGTTCTGGTTCTGGTCAGGTGGGTTCGAGTCGGAATCATGGGGAGGATCATAACAGTAGCCAAAGCAGGCATCATCATGATCTATCCATGTATCATAATCATCATCATCATCACTTCTAGGATTCTTAGCTGATGATCAGATACTGTTATCCATATGGTTAACCACTCTATTTTTGTATATGGAGATGTATAACATTTTTATTGCATGGAAGGTGATAAAAAAAAATACAAGTTTATTTTAGTTATAATTAGATTTTAATCATTTTGTTTTCACCATGTTCCATCAATCTCGTTGTTTGTTTTTAGGTTAAAAAAAAAAAAGCTTTCCAATTTTCAAAATGGATTTTATTTTTATTTTTATTTCACCCGAATTTACTTAAACATATCTAAAACTTATAAAGTAATTTACTACCACTGTAAGTTCGTTTGGAGCTTTGGCTTTGGTAACCAACAAATGCAGAAAAACACAGTTACATTGGTTAAGGAGGTCCAAGTCAAATCCAATACAAAAGATTTGATTTGAAAAATTATATTATCCGTTGTATAATAATATATATTCATTTTCACATGAAAAAAAAAATAAGTTAGCAGGTGAATTACTGTGATTTGTCTAGACATTTCGATTAATAATGTCTATTTACTTTGCAGATGATGATGGTGACACAGACGTTAATTTATATATTTACATTTTTTTTAAAAATGTTTTGTATGTATTTCTATCACCATTTGTTAATTTGTTTACAATTTAGTTTATATAATTGTACACGATTTGATAGATGCATGCATTGTGTACTCTGAAACGGAACGGTATATTAAAATACCAAGCTTTTCAATAAATGATTTATTCATACATATGTACATGCACGCATACATATATAAGTACAAACGATACATACATACATGCAAATGTACATCTAACAAATGATAATATAATGAGGTATATATAACTCAGATTCTTAAAAGGGGAGAGACATTAATATTAAAAGGAGAATTAAAATAGAAGGAAACAAATTCTGGATATGTTTTTGTTAAAATTTGAAGCGTCAAATCTGTGGTTGTGTAAAGACGAGCACAATGAGGGTGGGGCATTATTAGCCATTAGGGGATAGAAATGCCTTTGGGCATATAAGCTTTAACAAAAAGACAAAGAAATAAATAATTCAAATAAAAAAGCCAATATAATATATATATATATATATATATATAATATATGTATGTATGTATGTACTGAATGTCTCTTCTACAACGTAGAGCCAAATCAATCCGATGGAGTGTTGTGTTGATAATGATGATCTGTCAGGTGACGTTTACAGTTTTCTTGATTATTTATTTTTAAGTTCAATGATCGGTCTAGATCGATTGATAAGTATTATGTTATTTTTAAAATATTATATTATTTGTAGTTATTATTATTATTATTATTAACTGAAAATAAATGCACAACACTCTATAGATTATACCAGAAAACCCTAGAATCTCCATTCTAGAAAGAAAAAAAATCACATTATAAAAATATATTAATCTAATGCTGGTTTTTATGTCATATGATCAATCGACAAACAATATCAAATTTAATAAAAAAAGGATCCTTAAACCTCTTAGTTTTTTAAAAAATAATTATATAATAAAAAAGGACCCCATTTGAATCGGGCCAACGTGTCAGGCTTCTTAGATTTGTTGGGCCAAGCAATAATCTAAAGGACCTTTTACCTACCGACCCAACTGTACCCGGTCCACCAAGACCCGGTTCTACCGGATCTTGCTCCAAGACAAAAATTACAACCCTAACCCACATTTTGTTAACTTCTCCTTTTCTGACCCCATTTCTTCTATCTTTTCTGTTTTCACCCTAGAAGATTGAAAACTCTGCTCTGTAATGTTTGCATTCACCACAAAGGTTACAGAACATTTGAGATTCTTAGAATAATTTTTCACAACATTTATAACTGTGCAGCGATGAAGAAGAAGAAGATCGGCAAAGACTATAACAATCACCGACGAGGAAGATAATCCGAGTTATGACATTTTCGTCTAATTAATCATGTAAGCAATGGGTGTTAGAATACCGATGGCCACATAAGTCGGGATAAGGAGGTGATGACGATGACGATGACGACGGTGGCGAGTGCATACAATGGGAAGTGTCATGATGGTGACCCATCGAAGATGTCGAATCTGAATCTGAATACGAATCAATCTTTCTCTTTCCCTTCAGCTTTCCCGACATCCCCTTCCAAGATTTGCTTCCTCCATGACTAAGAATTCTCTTTACCGAAAAGTGGCGAGAGTCTGAAGTTTGTATCTTTTTCCCTCGTCTCTTTGATTTCGTCGCTTTCGCCTTGCTTTTACCAGTGGGTTTCTTCGACTTGGAGTAGCTATGATGTCCTCGCCTGTGAACAAAACTCTTCTTTAATTCTATTTAATAGAACACAAGGTGTATATATATATATATATATGTATATATGGAATAGTGGTATGGTATTTGAGTATTTGGTGCAAAACAATTATGGTTAACGAGAATGAAAGAACCGTGAAGAATGGTGATAGCTGTGCGAATCAGCCGAGCTACTGTCACTGCCATGTCTTGTCAATCTTCTGGCCGTTTTCCGGCCACGAGAAGTGTTCTTCGACTTGGACGATGAACCGCCCATCTTTTATCGCCAAAACGTTGTATAATGTGAAAGATGGTTAGCTATAAAATGCAGATATAAATAAAGTTCAACGATAAATCCACAATAATTGCAGAAATATATTTGAAGATCGGAAGCGTGCCTTCAACCATGACTACTACGCAGGCATGCATGTGGCCGATTAAATGCCCCATCTAAACCAGCAAAAGAAACGATTTACTTGATGCATTAGAATCCGAGGGTTGAAGGAGCATGTAATTGGGAAGAATGATCTTCTTTTCCACTCATTTCGGTTTTGAATCGTATCCTCCGAAATTTACAACACATCCAAATCATTCCTAATGACTCGTTTCCAAACCTACCCCTTCTTCGTTTCTTCACGAGATATCTTTATACTCTCTAATTTTCTAACCGGAGCGTCGAACGGTATATGTTTTATATATCCAAACCACCTTATGCGCCCTTCCCGTAATTTCTCTTCTATGGTTACGACTCCTAATTTCTCTCTAATACTTTCATTCCGGATTCTGTCCATCCGTGTATGTCCGCACATCCATCGCAACATCCTCATCTCGCCCACACACATTTTGGACACATGTTATCCTTTTGCGAGAGAAATTTGGTTAGTCTGTTAAAATAGAGATCATGAATACACAAAACACTCACCAAAGGGAAGAAAACTTATAGATACACATTATTCATATGCACATCGCGTCCATAGGTGGTCATTTCTTGCGGGCCAAAGCTGCAGCAATTCCACCAGCTATGAGGCCTACGGCTGTAGCCGTGATCCCTATCCCAATTACACCATCTGCCACAACAACAAAAAATGGACGTCCATTGACAACTCGATAGATCTGGATAGATAACGTTGGTTACCCCAACAGAACGTTTTAGTGCTTACCCTTTGCGATTTTGTCCTCAACAGTCTTCTTCAGGACCAATGCTTGCCTCCAATCAGGTTGAATCTACGAGAATTTTAGTCCATGCTGAGAATCTCAGAGAACATCACAAGACCACGGAAGGAAACAGAGTTGGACTAAGTATCAACCTCGAGACAGTGCTCCACGAGCTGACGGCTCTTTGGATAATCACCGGTTCGATAGTATCCAACGGCAAGAAGATAAAGCTTCTCTCGGTCCTGCAAAGGAGGGCTACTATTTGCCAGACATGCTGCAAGAAAGAAAAAAAAACACAGCTTTTTTTGCCCGTCTCATATTTGCACGGAAAAATAAAAGAGAAAGGATTCC
Source organism: Tarenaya hassleriana (assembly GCF_000463585.1). Lineage (NCBI taxonomy): Eukaryota > Viridiplantae > Streptophyta > Magnoliopsida > Brassicales > Cleomaceae > Tarenaya > Tarenaya hassleriana. The sequence goes on along the minus strand of NW_010966881.1, from coordinate 6,285,054 downwards.
CACAGCCTTCTTGATGAAACTTGCAATAGGCGAGCCATTTAGCACAAAGCATGGTCCCCAATGATCTTAGTGTGCGTCAAACTACGGCATGGAACAAGAAAGGAGATACCTTCAAGCATGGCGATTCCACGTTGCACATCTTCCGGTTGACGAGAATGAACAAGCGCCCATGATAATCGCATTATGGTCTCCTTCTTAAGTTCTTCGGAGCCACCATCCGTGGCCTCTTGGACCTCTCTTTCACACCCCTGCCCGCAGAACAGCACGGCTGAGTCGGTGACCAGAACACTAATAAAAATGGGGACAAGACCATTGAAGCTCCCAACGCATGAACCATCAGACTATAGTTATATTTCATAGTAATTCCATGTGGCCGATAAGGCGAGTGTATGTGCGCGTGCAAACAAATTCATCCAAATCGGATCGCCTGCAATATTCGAGGGGCGATTACAGCGCGTTACTTTCACAAACTATCACACCGCTCGAATATCCATGAGATCAAAATCCAATTTCTAATTCAATCTCCACGGACTGTGGAGTTCAAGCAAACCCACCCATCAGAAATCACCCAGAAAAGCACGGAAATGTTCGAATCTCCATAAACGGACCGTGATTTTGAGAGCGGAAAAGATCCAAAAACCATAAGCGAAAACGCGTGGAGGAGGAGGAGGAGACTTACGACGATGACATCGCACTCGCACCAGGGGATCTTATCGCCACCGCTGAAGAAGGAACCAACGGATTCGAACAATTGTCCCATCTTAGCATCCATTGAAACAACACAGAGAAGCCGATCCAAATATCTGATTTAAAGGAAGGGTTTGCTCGGCCTCTTAAGAAGAAGAAGAACACCTGCGTGACATGACCAATGACCATGACCCACAACAGCCAAAGGACGGAAGAGTTGATATTATCAACTAGACCTCCAGTATTTTGGGTTTCACGCAGTACTATCCAATATTTATTTATTTTCAAAAACAACCCCATCCACCATAAGAATATCAAATCAAACCCTACTCTCCCATAAGAATGATTTCCCATGAAGACAATGAAACAGCAAAACTAGTACCATACTGCTTAGGGGTCGATTTGGTAAATATCACACAAATTTCCCAATATAAAACCCTAACAATAGTAGCACAATTCAATGATTCAGGATCAAAGTGAAAAACTACAAGGGATCTCAGGAAGAACATAAAAGGGCAAAGGTTGCATCAGATATTCCACCAGGAAACACACAACACGCCAAGAAAAAACCATATGATGCGAAAATGCTGAAACATCAAAGAGGATAATTTCTGGTTGGGTATTTATTAGTCGCCGGTGGCAAGGGCTGACTGCAGTACTTCTTCAAGATACTTCTCGGCGGCAGCGAATTGCCGTTTCTTGTCTTCTATTGCAAGTGCTGCCAGAGCTTTATCCTGCTCCATCACAAATAACATATCATGAATTTGCAAGACCAACCAATGGTACGTATAGAGAGAGATAGAGAAGTGTTTCATCAATGGAGGATTCAATCTCGGTGTCAGTCACAAAGGGAAAACACCCTTATTGTGTATTTACCGGGGGCAAGTCCTGGTAACTTCTTAGAGTGTCGAGGACGGGTTTTGTCTTCTTCTCCAAATCCTTTCTGTGCTCAGCCATTTCTACCAGTACCCTGTGGCTGATATCGGGAGTGTAACCAACACGGTTGAGTAACGTCTGCCCCACATAAGCACAATCACAAATTAATTCCGGTGACTATGAAAGTTAAGAGGGAACAGCATAAACTAGAAAAAAGGCACAATTTTGTTTTATTTTCCTTGTAGCTCTGTTTATGGACCAACAGACAGCAGGTCAATAGACACCACTATCGATGTCTCTTACTATAGAACACTCTTCAATATTTCTTGACAAATGGTCAAGAAAATTGGTGGGAATCAAAAAGCTCCTTGTTATGTGGTTGAAGGGCTTTAGGTCTGTACACATAAATGATTATTAGAAGATAGATTGACTATCCACAGTCTCATTGGAAGGATATGCTTTTAACATCTCTCTCTCACTCTTAGAAATGTAGCAAATGACAATTTTTTGGTATACATAATGGCTATAGACCTGCAAGAGCTAGGTATTTCTCCATTTTCATGAATCCGGCCATGGTATGGCAAACTCCACCAAATCTAATTGTTTAGCCTATTGTCAGTACTATTAACCTGGACCAGAAGGTAAACTGAAAGAAGGTGGCTATTACCTCATAGTTCTTGTACTGCTGTATGTACTGACGTTCCTTTGATGCCATGACTTCCAAATTTGTCTTCCAATTATCCATCTGGGACTCGCAAGGGGCTACATCATCCTCTAGCTGTGCAAGAATTCTGCAAAAGCCAACATGGCAAAAACAATAAGGAGCATTTCCTTTGCTCAGATACCTCGGAAAAAGGTGCATAACACAAACATATCATGCTGGAAGTCAAATTTGTTGGTCGTTTCTCCATTAAGAATCTTACTTCTTTAAATATGTCAACCTCTGTATCGCCTTTCTTGTATAATCGAGAAGAATCTTGGACTCCTTCTGTGCCTTAGCCCTCTTCTCCTCCACTCCAGTCTTCCTCAACGAAATGTCACCCATTGCTACAAGAAAACTATACAGATACTCTTCGGCAACAGTTTTGAACATAACACACATCCAAGGAGAATAAACTATGAAGCGGAAGGCAACTCACCTACTCAGTTCAGTGTCCCTTACATTCAACAAATTCGCAACATTCGCAAGAACTTGCGCCGATGAGACCACATTTGATGGTAAGCTCTCTTGTGCCAACCCAACATTCTCCAAAATCTCTCTTATCCTAGCCGCTACATCAATAAACCCAGAATGATGAAGATAAGCCCATATTCTGTCTCACTCCATAAAGCTTGTATAACCAGAAACAGCATTGCCCATCAATGGAACAACAGCATTAATGATACTAAGCTATAGAAGGAACGAACAAAAGTAACGAATTTGAACTCTTAACGGGCAGAGTTTAGGAACTGCAACGAAGTACCTTGCGCTCGGTACTCCGAAGCCTTTTGCCGAAAATCATTACCAACAATGGCTGCAGCCTGAGTCTTGGCTTGGGAAGCGGTGGCGAGATTGTAGAGATGGGCAATGCTCCGGTGAGTGTATTCGAAGGTAGGAACCTCTTTGCCGGCGGATTCGAACTGAGAGGTGAGCCACGCCTGCACCTCCGCGATCCGTGCGGCGTCAGAACCGCCCTTGGCTTCGCTCACCGTCGCCGGATCACCTATCACATCGCTCATTCTCTCTCCGATGACCTCAATTCAAATATCGAGTTCAATTTCGCAGATCAATTATAAGGCTAAGAGTGGGCGATTAACCTTGGATTGCTTCGATTGGAGCTAAGAAAAAAGATGAAATCGGAAGATGCGAGCGGGAAACATCACCTACCGACTCGAAATTAGGGTGATTTGTTGGTTTGCGATTGCGTTCCTGAAAAACCCTAGAACTTGCCGATGATGAAGAATACGGGTTCTTCCTGTCAGACGCGGCACAACTCCCACAGTACGATCAAAATGAGTATATATTATCTTTTATCCAAGGGAACAGTGTAATGGGTTGAATTTTACAAGAATTTAGAAGTTGAGTTTACAGATTTAAAATAATCAAGGAAATTTTGAATGATAAATTGTTCTGAATTCAAAAAGTCATTACCATTTATTTAAATTTAAATTAAAACCCTGGGAATCTGGTAAGACAAAATCAAAATAAATAAAATATGGAAACGACCATACAAAATTTAGAAACTTTTAAATTTTGTTATATATATTTATCAAGAGTTGAGTAACATTATTTTTTTAAGAAAAAGTGGTTGCGTGAAAATAATAAACAGTATATAATATATACGGCCAAATTTTAGCTGTATATGTGAATAAATGCACATTGCGTGTAACGAGTTCGGTAGAATCTTAGATCACTCTGATGTAACATCTCACTAGCTCCACTCAAACCATATTATATATCATTGAAGTATATAGTCAAATGATCGTTATAATTATTTTAATTCATATGTGGACAGCCAATGTCTCTTAATCAATAAATGGTTTCCGCTGCCACAATGAATTAATCATCACATAAATAATATAACATGCACGCAGCATTCATCTCTCTCTCTTGACGCATGGGCTCAACGCTGTGCTGCCTTGGGGCGGCTAACAAGGAACACGGCGGAGACAAGGCAAGAACGGCGGAGGCCGGTGACCGGAAGTGGCCGGCGGGGGAAGAGTTCCTGTCGGATGCGAGCACTTTCTCGGTGGAGGAGCAATCGCGGCGGCTGAAGGCGGCGAGGGTGGAGGAGCAGAGGCTCGGACGTGAAGCCGAGGGAGTGATGACGTGGGTCAAACAAGAATCGGCCAGATTTGACTGACCAATTCCGCCCTTCCACAAGGTCTTCCACTTGAGCTTCTCTTTCTGCAACAATGGCTATCAGGATCATCATCCATGTTTATGAACAAACGGCGTCATCATGCCTGCCATTTCTTCTCAAAGCAAGACGTATGTGATGTGAATACAGTTTCTTCAGACAGATGCTTCCACGAGCCCTTCCATGAGCTCCCATGTGTTTATCACCGAGAGGGGACAACGACTCGCGTGGGAGCCGTAGGTAGTGATTGTCGCCTTTCCTCGCCGGAGGGTGATGAACCAACGGCGTCGGCAAGGAGAAAGCTCTCGGAACCGGAGATGGACAATGGGAGCTGAATTTCGCCGCGGACGGAGAAGCCGGTGAAGCGGAAGAAGAGGAGGAAGATGCAAAAGTAACGGCTTTAGAAGCAGAAGAACCAATGAGTTGAAGCAGAGCAGCAGGAGCAACAATGGCGTCGGTTTCGGATTCGGAGTCGCCAAAACTCTTACTTACAAATATTTTAAATATTAATATCTCTATAAATATATTGATTACTACATTTGGTGAAAAAAAAAAGTAAGATTTCCTTTTTGAAGAAAATATGTTATGATAACTTATTCATTCAAAATTCGAACTGACGAAAAGTTTAAAAAAAAATTATAGTATCCGAATTTCAACGGATTTATTTTTCTATTTTAGTTTACTTTTAAATAGAACATAGATTTATTGAATAAAAAACAAAAAGATAACTAGAAGTATTCAAATACTTAATATCTTTTTGTTAAAAAAAAAGATTATCTCGATTAATAATTATTTTAAAAAAATTCTAATATTCTGATAAGATTAAGATATTATCAAGATATGATCTCGATTAATAATTATCTGTAAAAAATTAGTTACTAATAAAATAAAATCCAAACAATATAAAAGAGATAAAATCAGTATCACTAAAAACTCTCGGAACTGCGAGTGCAAGGCGAAAACAGAAGAAGAACTCACAGCTCAAAGGATGACCGATCAAGCATCTGTTGCTTCTTCTTCTCCACCGGTAGGGTCTTCTCCGCCATTCCCAAGATTCCTCTGCGTTGCAGGGGAAAAAACCTTTTTAGGGTTTAGAATTCATGACAATCTATTTTCAGATGATGGTATATATATACACATAGTCTGTCTTGTTTAGAACACTGTCGCTAGGTTCGTTAAGTTCGGTGTTTTTCACGGCGAATTTCCGGAGGGTTTGAGGGTGCTGGTCGTGGATGAAGATCCCCACTATCTCCTCACAATGGAGAACCAACTCAAAGAATTTAAATATCAAGGTACATATACATATATATATATATATATATATATATATATATAATTTCAGTTTTGATAGATCTATATATATATTCGATTTCTTCTTATGTTTTCATGAAATAATAATGATTCAGTCACGAAATGCAACGGATTGGCCGCCGCCTTGTCGCTTCTCCGCGGCAGCAAAAATAGTTGCGATATAGCCATCGTGGACGTCCAAGATTTAAACGCCGAAAGATCCAAGATTTTTTCACAAATCAGATCCGAGACAGATATCCCCATCATCAGTAAGCATTTTTAAATTCCCACTCATTCACGTCAATAAAATATAAACATACGTACCATTATAATATATATATATATATATATATATATAATATATTCGTTATTTATCATGTATAAGCAGTTATGTCTTCGGATGATTCGGTGGAATCGGTGATCGAAGGTGTGAGGAACGGTGCATGCGATTATCTGGTGAAGCCGATAAGACCGGAGGTGCTGAGGACGATATACAAACACGTGGCTAAGAAAGTTCTAGAACGTGCGGAGGAAGAAGAGAAGGGTGAGACCTCGTCCTCTTGTTTCACAAACCCTAGAAAAAAGGTCCTCGACGAAGGACATGACAGCGATCACGTGCATGGTAGGGTTTCGAAAAAGAGAAGAGTGATTTGGTCTACCGATCTTCATCGTCAGTTTTTGGATGCCGTCAATCAGCTTGGGGTTGACAGTGAGTTTTTTGTTCATATCAAATTTAGGGTTTTGTAATATATAAATATATATATATATATAATCTAATTATATTTATATCTATATACCGTATGATTTATTCCTAAGTGTTGATATATAGAGGCTGTTCCAAAAAAAATCTTGGAGATAATGAATGATGAGAGTCTCAGAAGAGAAAATGTCGCCAGTCATCTCCAGGTAATTAAATAAACAATTCTATATTTCATATCAATTCTCGAACCCTTTTGCAGATTTATTCTAAGAAACCGATTACTCCAACAAAATCGTATACTCAAATAACTAATTAAACAATATCCGCAATAATTAGGGTTGTTACGATTAATTTTTTTCAAAATTTTTAGATGAATGAATGATTTTTTTTCTCAACTTTTGAAATCACACCTTAGAATTTGAACTCTAATACTAAAACAATTATCAATGAGTTGATTTCTTTTCAAAAATATTTTTTTCCTGCAGAAATACCGAATGTATCTGAAGAGACAGGAAGAAGAAAAAGAGAACATGAAACGCCCCTTGTCATGTCCACCAGACAGAAACTACTACCCAGCTCCACCTTGTCTCAGCGAGAACACCTCGACGATGATGCATCAAAACCCTACA
>NW_010966881.1:6252978-6277909 GCF_000463585.1 Tarenaya hassleriana | reverse complement strand
ACACGATGGATCTACCCGCAGCAAATGCAATATCCGACCTCAGCCATGGCGAGTCCCTACCCCAGACCACGACCCGATCGAGTCCCGCATCTAAACGACGGCCTGAACCCACAACGTGCTGTCTCTGCATATCCCCATATCAGTATGATGAACCATCATCATGTTCTTACACATCCGCCTCCGCCGCCGTTAGGGCAACCCGCTCTGTTTGACGACCGAGTTTCTGTTGCAGTTCCTGGATTACAAAACATAGGTAACGGTAGCAGTAATCTGATGGGAAATAACGAGGAAGATAGCGAAATGATGGACAGCTTTTTCCAAGGAAACCCTATTGATTGGAACCTCGATGACATCGGTTTGGTCCCTATGATCGAACCGGTATTGCCCATTTCCCATGATTTATCTTCTCTCTTACACAATCCTGAACCCTGTACGGAAAACGTCAGCCAATATTTCGACCCACAACCTCCTTCGACATCATCTTCCAGTGATCAGATGATACCGAAATCTGAGTTTCAAGGTGCTAATCAGGTTGGGTTTTGTTGTTCTGACAACTCACTCTTTTCACAGTTAAGTTCCACAGTTCATACAACTGTTTTAATCTTGCTGTCTTTCGTTTGCAGCAAGAAAACATCAATGGAGGGTTCAACGTTAATGGCCATTACATGAAGAAATAAGCTCACGCTACATTTTCCTGGCGTCGATCGGCTTTCTTTCAAGACGGAGCACTGATTCACCGGTTATTGAAGTTTGTAAATTCAGCTTTTTGTAAGCAACCCACTGAAACTGACACCTTATGCATTTGATAAAACTAGACTTCCATATAAGAATAAGGGGTAATTCTAGGGAAATATACCAGATTAAAATATTTTTTCATAATAATATCCAAATTTAAAATTTAACTAATTAATATCTCAATTTGCAAATATTTTTCAAATTGATACCTAGATCAGATTATGTTAATTCTAGAAAAATACCTGAATTCTTGATTTTTTTTCCAAATATGTATCCAAATTATAAATTTAACATAAAAATACACAATTTATAACGTCTTTTCAAATTTATACCCAAATTTATAAATATTTTTCCAAATTGATAACCACATTTGTAAATGTCTCCCATGTTCGACCCGACTCGAGCCCGCACTCGGTCCAAATGTTTTGGGGTCGGGTCGACAAGATTTTTTTCGTGCCTAAATTACCAAGCTCGAAGCCCATCCTTATAGATCTCCGACTCGAATTAGATCTAGTTTGGGCCAGACCAGCCCGTATAATTTTGTTTTGTAAATGTATTTTTTTCATAAGATTTTTTTAAAGCAAAATTATACGGGCCGATCCGACCCAATCCAAATCCGAGATCAATAGAGACGGACTTCGGACTTATATAGATCCGAGTATTAATTAGCTAAATTTTAAATTTGGATATTATTATGGAAAAATATTTCAATTTGGGGTATTTTCCTGAAATTAACCCTAAGATTAAATTGTATTCTAGAAAATATATTTTTGTTATTAAATGGATGTCGTTTTAGCTAGTTTTAGATTTTCTAGATTGTTTTTACAAAAAATTACAATTTTATCGTTAATTAAAAATATCTAACTTACATTTCCTTAACAGTTGTGGAAAAAAAAAACTAAAACTTCGTTTATTTAGAAACTGATGGAGTATTAGTTTGGATTTATTGTAGTTCACATACAATTATTGTTGTAAGTTTCAATTTCCAATAATGTTAGAAGTTATTTCATTACCTTTCATTATAGCGGGTCCAATATTGATGATGATCATAATGTAATAACTATACTAAAGAAAATCACCAGCAGTTTTTGTTGTGATGCTGAAAAACATTCTGACTCTCTAAACCTTCAATGTTCTGATCGAAGTATCCACAAGTAACCTACTTGCCAAACATAACAAAAACAACCAAAGGAATAATAGGAGACCGAATATTGTATTTTTTTTTAAGTTTCGAAGCAATTCGTGCAATTTACTCATGCAGAAGCTAAATCACAAGTACAAAACAAAATGAAAATGGATTTCAAAATCAAATGAACGCACGCAAAAAAGGAGAAACAATTTTTATGGTTTGTTTCCTTACCCTTTGATCAATCAAAACTTCGAGATTTTACGAGCCTCCATTCCGGATCAAAGTTAGGCCTCGTGAATTCCTCGATTTTACGTGCGAGAACTCGAATTTGATGCGTACAACGTTGGAGAATCTGGTCGGAGGTGACGTGGCCATGGGAATTGGTTAAGAGGTTAACTTTCTGGGATGGTCGTAGAAACAGAAGTTGACAAACGAAAAGAACATGAAAATGCCGTTTTTTCTGCGGTGTGGAAGAAGTGGACGTTCAAAGCGACGTACGATGCCAACATGGGAGAAGAGGTCGTGGGTTTATATATAGGTTTGGACATGATGAATTTTATGATTTTTCTTAGATTTTTCTCAAGATATACTATAGATTTTTTATGATTATGATCTAAATATTATTTAAAAACGATTCTAAATTTAGCATACTCGAAATAAAACGATCCAATCTACGGTAACAGCACTACTAGTATTTTGGAGAAAATCGAACACCGCATTGAATTTTTGAATATATAGATTACTATAAGATATATTTTTTAATCCCGATATTCTTGGTCATGCAATGATTATTTCTTACTCTTGATTTTAATATTCGCCCACGTGAAAAGAGAAAATAACTCCAGATTTGATCTCGAAGAAGATAAATTTTGATTTTATTTATAATAGTAGGGAAAATTCCATATAAAAAAAAACGTACTCCCACGTCTACTCTCTGCGCAGCCACGTAATCATTCCTAAACCAATAAGAATATTACACGTGTACACATGTAAAAAGGTCAAACCCCGCCATGTTTACCCGGAACATTTACGTATTCCCTTTCCAGCCCTGTTCGCTCCACACGGACGCCATGATATTTCTCACAAGAACGGGAAAATTCCATATAAAAAAAAACGTACTCCCACGTCTACTCTCTGCGCAGCCACGTAATCATTCCTAAACCAATAAGAATATTACACGTGTACACATGTAAAAAGGTCAAACCCCGCCATGTTTACCCGGAACATTTACGTATTCCCTTTCCAGCCCTGTTCGCTCCACACGGACGCCATGATATTTCTCACAAGAACGAGAGTACTATCGTCATTTCGGTAATCAAGTATCTGAAATGACTCAAATACCCCTAAAATGCGTGTATTTTCGTGGCTTTAAGTTTAACACCACCTTTTGTTAAAGTTTGAATGGTAGTGGCTTTTATTTTGATTTTTTGGTTTTAGTTTTTGGTTTTTAGTTTTTAGTTTTTGGTTTTTGATTTTTGGATTTTATAAGTTTGTAAATCTAAAAAATTATAGCTTTTGGTTTTTAGTTGATTTTTTCCATAAAGTAGATTTTTTGATTGTTGGTTTTTTCAGTTTTTAAAATCTAAAAACTCCGAAAACCACCTCCCATTCAACATCTAAAAGTAAAAACATATCCGCGTCATCTTTTCCGTTTTTTTTTTTAAAACTTTTCTCGATACAAAAGAAATCTGTCTAGCACATTCATTTTAAATTACATTTTAGATGAAACTGCAACTAAATCTATAGATAAATAATTCAAATATGAATTATTTTTCTGATATATTTAATATTTAACTTTGTGTATTCCTCATGAACTATTGCTCTCGCATCGTGTGTATGTTATATATATATATATATATATATATATATATATATATATATAAAACAAATACAACTTTATAGAAACTTCTAAGATATAATGAGGCATGAGAAGGCTAAGTACAAAATATTTTTTGGTTAGCCGGATATTTTGGACCGAAATCTAGACTAATTCTGGAATCGAAAACAATACATGTGATTGAAATTACGCTATTCTTCTCAACTTGAGACCCGAATTCGAGACGAAATCGACGTTTTATATTTCTATTTCACCGGTTGAACTAAGTTCAAATACAAAATTTGTCATACCCATATATATATATATATTCATCATAACTTTAAACCAATCGTGTATTCCACAACATTTACAATAAAAGTATGCAAATATCTATGAACTTCTATTCTACTTAAGCTTTTCAGTTTTCTATCTATCTTCACACTGGATTGGCCTTTCTATCTTAGACGCATGGCACAACGTATTTGATGAGGAAGATGAAATACCTGTCTGAAAACATCATCTGCATCCGAAAGATCTAATCTTCGGAAAGATCAGACGGAATTAAAAGGGTTGAAGAAAGATATGGGCATAGGATTTTCTCCCAAAGAACGACAGAAAGTCTCAGAATTATGCATTAACCAGAAACCAGTGTCGGAAAATGACACACCTTCCATGAAATTCTTACTCAAGAACCCTAATTACACACCAGCAACAATACTCGTATGCACGAACCAAGTTCGATCTTCCATATTCACAGCAAAACACGATCACGGACACAAGCTTATACAATCAATTTATCTGGGAACTTGCAGGATTCGGAATTCACAGAGGATTCTTCGATCAATTATATAGCCTGTATACTTCCTATCTGTCGAGTGGATTCGAAGCGATCCAGATCGGGAAACGGAAACGAAGCAGTTGTGTTAAATCGAGAAGGAGAAGAGGTACGCACGGGAGAGGGATTGGATCTAGAATCGATCAGCCGACATGGAAAGCGCCGATGTCGCCGGTTCTGAGACAACCTGCGATCTCGTCGGCTATGGAGACGCAGGTGAAGATCCATCCACTCAGAGCAATCCACACCATCTTCGCCAGATACATCGCTATTCCCACCGGCATCGCCATCTTACCCTCGCTGCAGTCGCACCGAAATTATGATCTCTTTCTCTCTCTCTCTCTCTCTAGCGCAGTCGGTGAGCCGGAGAAGCCATTGGAGAAGAATCCTACCATGGTCAAGCTCCCTGAACAGGAGGAAGAAAAATCGATGGATGTTCGGTTCTCTGGACGCGCGGGGGTCTTCTGTCCAATCAGATATGGCCACGTGTTCACCGATTCACCAACCAGAGCGTCGGCGGGAGACATCAATCAATCGGTCAATAAATTCGAGGCTGAGAAATCATATATATATATATATATATTATACTTTTATATTTGAAAAAACACATCTTATAATGGAAAAGAAAATATTTCTTTCTTCATCCATATTTTACATTTTATATGTGTATATATATTTATATATGCCAGTCTGTAGATTTATTACTTTAGTGATGCGATTTATAAATATATACTTTTTTAGTTCTGAATGATTAAGAAAACATCTGGAGAAAATAATAGAATAAAATAAAATAAAATTGATGCGGATTTTCATAATCCGGTTTGGATCCGACCCGGATTTCAACCCGACCCGATATATTGCGTCCGTCCGTGAAATCTTTCCCGCTCCGCTCCCTTTTTTCAGTTTCGTTTGAAATTCGTTCCGTAGATCCAACGCCAAAAGGGGGAACAACGGTGAAATTCTCTCTCAATCGTCTCTCAGTTTCTCTCTCTAGAAAATGGCTCCGCCCTTTGTTTTCCCCCAAAATCTGCGGGGCTTGGAAGAAGAGCCGGAGAACAATCGTCTGTTCGTGCAGAACACCGCCGATGTGGCCTCCCTTCGCGCCTCCGAACTCGAGGAGTTCGTCAAAGGTGAAGCCCTCTCGTCTTTCTGTCACCATTTCTTGAGTCTATGTATGTATCTATTGCCTTAATTTTCTGTCTGGTTCCGGAGAAATTGACTGCCAATGCAACCCTTGAACTACTTCGCAAGTTCGTTCTGGGAGAGATTCCAAGTGTCTACTCGCTGGAGCTCGAGAGGAAAGCGTTGAATTGCGCATTTTAGGCAGTGGGCATTTGTGTTTTTAAGTGAAATTCAATTTTATGAAATCGATGAAGATTGGGAGAAACTTTCATATGGCTGCGTCAGGAAATATATTGAAGCCCAGTTGCATGTCTGGTTTCGTCAAATGGCGGTCCAAACTTCACGGATCTTCATTACAGTGTCAAATTTTGAAGCTAAAGCGTTCAAATGTATGCCGTTTGTTAATTCCCCTGCTGGGTCTTTGAATCTAATCTCCTTGAATTAGCTGCATACTTTTTGGGTTATATTGCATGAGACTGGAAGCAAATATTAGAGAAAAAACGAAATTGAAATGTATCCCCTCTAATAGTTATAGTTTAAGTTGTATAGTGCATTGGTGAATGGTAAAAAGAGAGACTGGAACATTAATTACTAGAAATTTTCATTGTCAACTACACTTGTGTTTTAATCAATGATGTTTTCTGTCTCTGATTTTATCTTCTCATGCAACAGGTGTGTCCTTTGATCTCTCTGATAGAGAGCTCTTCTGTGTCGAAGATCAAGATGTTTTTGATCGCGTCTACTCCTTGGTCCATGGCTTCTGCAATCTTTCTCCAGCTTGCAAGTGTAACATTGTGGAAAGTCTTCGGTCCAACCTAAGTGTTCTTCTTCCAAATGTCGATTCCATCTCTCGAGCTTCTCAAGATCAGGATGATGATGCTCCAATCCTTGATAGGATCACCTCATATCGTAATGCTTTGAAGATTTACACTTTTTTTCTCTTCACTATTGTTATGGCCGAAGAATCGAACAGCAGCTCAATCGACAGCACAAAGGTCCTCTCAGATTACAGCTTCATATCTGTTGCATGATTTATAGCTGTCTTTTTTCTTATTTCCATTTACCAAAGTCATATTATCGGTCAACAGGTCACGGCACGAGGGAGGAAAAAGCAAACCCTGCAGTCATGGAATTGGGAACCTCAGAGGGGTAGGATACTGAATGTAATTGCAAATTCGCTTGAGATCAACCTATCATTGCTCTTTGGATCATCTAACCTAGATGAAAACTACCTCGCTTTCATTGCCAAGTAAGTTCTGTGACCTATTGAATCTGTTTGGATTTTGCCTACTTAGCGTTTGTTCAATCTTGTAATGGGTAATTTTCTTTTGTTGTTGTAGAAACTCATTCTCTCTCTTCGAGAATGCCGCAGTCTTGAGAGACACAGAGGCAAAAGTTGCTTTGTGCCGTATCATAGGGGCGTGTGCCACAAAATACCATTACACTGTGCAATCATGCGCCTCAATTATGCACTTGATTCACAAATACGATTTTGCTGTAGCACACATTGCTGATGCCATTTCTAGAGCTGAAAGTAAGTATTCTGATGGTACCTTGGCTGTTTCTCTCGTCAGAGAGATTGGAAGGACAGACCCGAAAGCCTTTGTGAAAGATACAGTTGGAGCTGAGAATGTTGGACGTTTCTTGGTTGAGCTTGCTGATCGTTTGCCAAAGCTAATGTCAACAAATGTCGGAGTTTTGATACCTCATTTCGGCGGTGAATCATACAAGATAAGAAATGCTCTGGTTGGAGTTCTTGGAAAATTAGTTGCAAAAGCATTTAATGACACTGAGGGTGATGTGAGTTCTAAGTCCCTTCGTCTTCGAACTAAGCAAGCCATGTTGGAAATTTTGCTTGAACGATGTAGAGATGTTTCAGCCTATACACGAAGTCGTGTTCTTCAGGTATGGGCTGAACTATGTGAAGAGCATTCTGTCTCGATTGGCCTATGGAATGAAGTTGCATCAATTTCTGCTGGAAGACTGGAAGATAAGAGTGCGATTGTTAGAAAACATGCTTTGAACTTACTGATCACGATGTTGCAACATAACCCTTTTGGTCCACAACTCCGGATAGCATCATTTGAAGCAACCTTGAAGCAGTATAAAAGAAAACTGAATGAGCTTGAACCAAACATTTCCACTGATGAGACTTCAAAAGATGTACCATCAGATGGTGATTCTTGCAGTGGAGATGGTGAAGTCGATGACTTGCATCCTTCTGTGACCAATAAGATGCATCAAGATAGCCTAACTGACAGCTGTCAAGAAGAGAATGGTGACGAAATTAAGGAGAACGGTGAATCTGTTCCAGATATTGGAAACCTGGAGCAGACCAGGGCCTTGATTGCTTCCCTCGAGGCCGGGTTGAGTTTTTCAAAGTGCATGTCAGCTACTATGCCTATACTAGTTCAACTAATGGCATCTTCTTCTGCCAGTGACGTGGAGAACACTATTCTCTTGTTGATGAGGTGTAAGCAGTTTCAGATTGATGGCGCAGAAACCTCTCTCCGGAAAATGCTGCCTCTAGTATGGTTTCTTTTTTTCATGAGTATCATGAGCAAACATTTCTGAAGGCAATGTTTGCTTTTGCATAATGGAGAAAGAGCCCTTAATGTCTTTTGCATGACAAATTTTGTTTTCCCTCGTCTCTGCAGGCTTTTTCTCAGGATAAGTCGATCTATGAGGCAGTGGAGAATGCCTTCATTTCAATTTATATAAGTAAAAACCCAGTTGAAACGGCGAAACAGCTGGTGAATCTCGCTACAGATTCAAATATAGGGGATCTAGCAGCATTGGAATACGTTGTCAGTGCCTTGGTGTCAAAAGGTGATATATCTAGCAGCACTGTAAGTTCCTTCTCTAACTTCAGTAGATTAGGATTTTTTGAAGTTATGGAGTTCACATGCTCTTTAGATGTTTAGTTTTAACTATTCGAATAAACAACGACCAAAATCAATTCCCACATTCTTAAAAGAAAGGGGTTTTCGGAAGGAATGTAAAGAGCTAACAAAACTTTTGTCATCTTTCTTGTAGATTTCAAGTCTCTGGGACTTCTTTTGCTTTAACATTAATGGAACAACTGCGCAGCAAAGTCGTGGTGCTTTATCTATTCTTTGCATGGCTGCAAAATCTTCCTCTGGGATTCTTGGATCTCATATACAGGATATAATAGATATTGGATTTGGTCGTTGGGCCAAAGTGGAACCTCTGCTTGCTAGAACAGCATGCACTGCCATTCAGCGCCTTTCCCAAGAGGACAGAAAGAAGCTGTTACTCAGCACTGGTAGTCGAGTGTTTGGTATTCTTGAAAACTTGATAACTGGAAACTGGCTTCCAGAAAACATATGGTATGCTGCTGCAGATAAAGCCATAGGTGCCATATACATGATTCACCCAACTCCAGAAACTTTGGCTTCTAGTATTGCTAAAAAGTCCCTGAACATGGTATTTGGTGATTTCGGGCAAGATGAAACGCAGAATGATGCCGACAATAACAATGTTGATTTTCTGACAACAGTTCAAGCTGCCAAACTCAGTAGATTCTTGTTTGTCGTAAGTCACATCGCCATGAACCAATTGGTCTACATAGAATCCTGCATCCAGAAGATCAGAAAACAAAAGGCCAGAAAAGAAAAGGCAGCTGGTGATAATCAGAATGCAGATGACAACCTAGGACCTGCACAAGAGGTACCTTTTATGTTTCAGATAGTGCTGTTAAACCATCAGTGTCATCTCATGCAATATTGTCTCTGTTGAACAGAATAATAGTATAAATGCTGAGCTAGGACTTGCTGCATCTGAAGATGCGCTGCTTGATACACTCGCTGAAAGAACAGAGAGAGAAATTGTTTCTGCTGGTTCCCGGGAGAAGAATTTGATTGGGGACTGTGCAACTTTCCTCTCAAAGCTTTGTAGAAATTTTTCTCTGCTGCAAAAGGTGTGTTAACAGGTTTACCTGCATCTAAGTTGGTGCTTTTCCTTCCCATTCTGCTGCTCTCAGAAACATATTCTGTCCAATTATGATAAATAGAGTAATAATTTGCTTTCCACTCTTTCAGCATCCAGAACTACAAGCTTCTGCAATGCTTGCATTATGCAGGTTTATGATCATTGACGCTAACTTCTGGTTAGCCTCATGAATCTTTCCTCTCATATTCTCTTTAATCTTTATCCTGTTTGCTTTAACTATACGGAAACAGCTACTGAAGATTTAAACTCAATGTCTTTCAGTGAGTCCAACCTCCAGCTTCTCTTCACAGTTGTTGAAAATGCACCATCTGAAGTTGTCCGGTCAAATTGCACAGTATCCCTCGGAGATTTGGCAGTTCGTTTTCCAAATCTTTTAGAGCCTTGGACGGAAAATATGTATGGAAGGTTACGAGATGCTTCAGTTTCTGTCAGGAAGAATGCAGTCCTGGTCCTTTCGCATCTCATTTTGAACGATATGATGAAGGTATGTGTCCTCTGAATCTCTCTAAAATTTCCGTGGCTCTAGCTAGAGTCTCATTTTGATACTGTGATCTCAGGTAAAAGGCTATATCAACGAAATGGCCATATGTATAGAAGATGACGATGAAAGAATCTCCAGTCTTGCTAAACTGTTTTTTCATGAGTTGTCTAAGAAAGGTTAGTAGCAACACCAAACTTAAATGACAGAGAGTCACTTCGGTTTTTGTATCCAATGGACACTCACTAAACATCTTTTGCTCTGAACAAGCACAGGGTCCAACCCCATATACAATCTACTTCCTGACATACTCGGGCAATTATCCAACCGGGATTTGAAGAGGGAGTCCTTCCGTAACATTATGCAGTTCTTAATTGGTTCCATTAAGAAGGTATAGATCTATTGACAATGAAGTTTATTATTGTAGGCTTTGTCTTATCAGTATTATTCATCCATTTGTCATGTATTATCAACAATTCTCAGGACAAACAGATGGAGGCTTTGGTTGAAAAGCTTTGCAATAGGTTTTGCGGAGTCACAGGTATGCGCGTATCTTTTGGAGATCCATAATATATGGTATCTGTTTTAACATAAATATCTCAGTATGAAGTCACATCCCCATTTACAGATACAAAGCAGTGGGAATACATCTCATATTGTCTTTCGCTGCTGACATTCACGGAAAAGGGAATAAAAAAGCTCATTGAGTCCTTCAAGACTTACGGGCATGCCTTAGCAGAAGATTCAGTGATGGAAAACTTTAGAAGCATAATTAACAAGGTTAGATGATTCTTCTCCACATTATTGTTCATTTATTTTTCAAGTTGCGTCAGAGTTTCTCATATGGATTTGACCTGAACAACAGGGGAAGAAGTTTGCAAAACCGGAACTAAAAGCATGCATAGATGAATTTGAGGAGAAACTCAACAAGTTCCATGCGGAAAAGAAAGAGCAAGAAGAAACTGAAAGAAACGCCCAGATGCACAGAGAGAAAGCTGGTAATAAGATGGAAGGCGTAGCAATCTCAGGCAAAGTGAAAGAAGAAATTCCGGAATATGATGAAGGTGAAGGTTAGTTGTAAATTGCTCGAGACTTTGGCTAAGCATAATAGGGGTTAATTCGCATTCAACTGACGACAACCCTCAAAAAGTCTCAGACAAAATGAGCATCTTAACCTAACAGTGTTGGTGTCATTGGCAGATGTGTCAGAGAGCGAAGTTGCGGATCCATCCGAGGAAGAATCGGAGGAAGAGGCAGTGTCTGACTCTGAGCAACAAGTGACCAGCAGCCATCCTCCTTCAGAGAAACTCAAGACAAGGGGTAAATGGTCATTAAAGCTGGGTTTTTCTTCTTCTTTGGTGTGGCCAATGACTGGATCTATCTACAAGTCGCGCAAAGTTGGGTAACTAAGCAAAGATTGGTGATGTTTGTAGGTGGAGGGGCCAAAGCCAAGGGCCAAGAGAAGCAATCTGAAGTGAAAACAGTACGGAGTAGCCGTAGAAATCTCAGGCACAGGTCCTGAATAAGTTTGGACAAAGTGGGAGGGAATCTACTTGTTGTCATTAGATTATCCTTTTGTCTTTTACTAATCAATTCCACACTCTTTTCTCTACGCCATGAGCTTCTTAGTATTTGTATATTACATTGTTTGTGTCTCCACCTAACCTATTTTGTGTTGTAAATCTACTTCTCCAATTTGCTTCAACACTCTCCCTTTTTATCTGCTACATAAAAAGAATTTTTTAAAAATTGCTTAAAACGAAATAATAATTAATAATAATACAAACATTACAGTTTAATTTCTAAACTTGACATAGCAAACCGAATTCAAAATATAATATATGGTACACTTGCGAAAAAATGAACATATACTACACAACGGTCCAAGTTCACAAAGTGGTCTCACTTCTCATCATCTGTTAGGTGCCTTCGCCGCCGCCGCTATAACTCGTCACCCATTGTCGCCGTCTTCTCCGCCGCAATTCCCTGAAAAAGTAGGAAGTCTCTTCGCCTGAGAATCGATCATCGAACGGAAAACCCATTAATTGGAATTCTCCGGAAATGGCGTCTTCTCTATCACTTCGCCCCTCTTTCGCTTCTTCGTTCGTCGATCTCCCCGACCGCGTAAGCTCTCGCTTAGCCGTCTCGTCCATTTTCTCTACATTTTCTTCGAATTTCTTTCTTTACAAGATGAAGAATGATCCTTTATACCGGTTCTTACTGGTTTGGTGATCCGTTGCTTGTTGAATAATCTCCGCCTCTTGATTTCTGATTCTATCTGGTGTTTGGCTGAAGGGTTTGTTCAGTAAGAACCCTCCGAACAATACAGCGGTTGTAAATGTTGGAATTTGGGAGAAACAGCTGTCGAATCGGAACCGGTTCAAGTTGAATTGCGTTATGGAGAAAAGGGTCGATGAGCAAGCTTCCCCTATTGTTACCAGTTCTTCGGAATGCTTGGCCGGTTCGTAGAGTCGGTTTCTTTGATAAGTAATGTCTTGGAATCGTTCGTTTTGGTGATCATATATAGCTCTCTGTGTTGATTTTGTGTTCCAGGGCTCGAAATTAAGGAGCCTAGTGTCTCTACATTGCTCGTGAACTTGGAGAATAAGTTTGATCCATTTGATGCTATGAGTACACCTCTTTACCAGACGGCTACTTTTAAGCAGGTAGCGATTAACTGCATTGTCAAAATCTTATCTTCCTTGAATGCCAAACCAGGAGATATCCATATCATCATTGAATGGATCATGAATCGGTGTCTGTTCATGTTTATTTGCAGCCTTCGGCTATCGAGAATGGGCCTTATGATTATACAAGAAGTGGAAATCCAACAAGGGATGCATTGGAAAGGTATTGTTACTTCTCCGTAAGACTATCTGATTATTCCTTCCTTGGACTTAGATGTATATTTTAATGAGTACAAGTAACGAATCTTTTACTTCGTGGTTTGTCAGTCTCCTGGCGAAGCTTGACAAGGCGGATCGAGCATTTTGCTTTACTAGTGGAATGGCTGCTTTATCTGCTGTTTCACACCTTGTTGGAACCGGTAATTGTTTTATCCAAACTCTCTCAGAGTGGTAATATATAAGCATTGAATTTTCGGACAAACTTTGCCAGTTTCTGTTGACCACAGCTTTCTTTCTTCTCTGGAAATTCTTTAGATCCCCTCGAGATGCCTTCATGTGGTTTTCCCTTCTGTATTCCGTTTGTTTTTTGTATGTTGCCAATGAAACCTGGTGGTCCTGTACTTCATTCTTTCGTTAAATATGTGTCCACAGGTGAAGAAATTGTTGCTGGAGATGATGTATATGGTGGTTCAGACAGATTACTTTCCCAAGTAGTTCCAAGATCTGGTGTTGTGGTTAAGTTAGTATTACCTGTTGTCCAATTTCTATAATAATCGGCTCTCGTTGTATTTAGAATACTGATAATCTTTTCGATATCTTGCAGACGAGTGAACACATGTGACTTAGATGAAGTGGCTGCTGCTATTGGTCCCCAGACAAAGCTTGTTTGGCTCGAGAGTCCCACCAACCCCAGACAACAAATTTGTGATATAAGAGTTATTCTCCGAACTTTCCCTTCAAAGTCCGAAGCTTCATCCTCAGGAGAATTCCTAGGATTCTTGATGCCAATTCATTTAATCTTATTTTTTTGTTGTCTTTATAGAAAATAGCAGAAATGGCCCATGCTCATGGTGCTCTTGTGTTGGTGGACAACAGCATTATGTCACCGGTGCTATCTCGGCCATTAGAACTTGGAGCAGGTGCGTTTGCTGCGAGCCAGAGTTTTAAATGGCATCAGATTTGTATCAACTTCACTCTCTCATGTTTTGATTGTCTTTCTGTCTTTCTAGACATTGTTATGCATTCAGCTACCAAATTCATAGCCGGCCACAGCGATGTGATGGCGGGCGTGCTTGCTGTAAAAGGAGAAAAGTTTGTTGTTTCTACCCTATTCATTTCTCTGATTCTATATATGATTATATCACAGTTGTTTTCTGGGTACGTTTTCATACACAAGGTTATTAATGTTGTTAAATTTTCCAGGCTTGCAAAGGAGTTGTATTTCCTCCAAAATGCAGAAGGTTCTGGATTAGCTCCTTTTGACTGCTGGCTTTGCTTACGAGGAATCAAGACGATGGCTTTACGTATAGAAAAGCAACAGGTTTGACCTTTATATTCACCTTTGAACACAAATGTTGGCAGGAATCTAAGTTTTTGTGTAATAGATTTGATTTCTGTCTGATTCGTTTTGTTGGCTATCTTACTTGGTATGGAAATATCTTCAGGAAAATGCACGCAGGATTGCTGAGTACTTATCTTCGCATCCTAGAGTCAAGAAAGTCTACTATGCTGGTCTACCCAATCATCCTGGTCATGATCTTCATTTTTCTCAGGTTTGAAACTAGCCGAAGAACTTTGCCGAGCTATATAAATAATACAAGCTCTTTACATAGTAGGGCATGGCTTTCAAACTACTGCAGGCAAAGGGTGCAGGATCGGTTTTTAGCTTTTTGACGGGTTCAGTCGCTCTGTCTAAGCATGTCGTAGAAACCACCAAGTATTTCAGCATTGCTGTCAGCTTTGGTTAGTCATTACATCTTCTCAAAGCATACCCGTAAATTCTAATCTTTGCAATAACCATTGAACTATGGCTTCCTGTCTGCAACTCAGAAATAATCATGCGTCGTGGTGTTTTTTTTTGCTGGCAGGAAGTGTCAAGTCCCTTATAAGCATGCCGTGTTTCATGTCCCATGCAAGTATACCAGCGGCTGTTCGTGAGGCCAGGGGATTAACGGAAGATCTTGTTCGTATATCTGCGGGTATTGAAGATGCCGATGACCTGATCTCTGATCTTGATATCGCCTTTAAGACAGGTCCTCTGTGAAACCCTAATCATCATTGTTTGTTTAAGTGCTTCAAAAACTATAAATTTCATATTTTAGTTTAGTTTATCACATTGTTCTTGGAGTTCTGTATTTTATGTTTCTATGCCAAAAACTTGAGTAACCGAAGTTCATAATAAAGCAGAGAGCACTGAAGTTGTTGTTTAAGGTATTTATTAAAAAAAGCACCCTCCCATTAAAAATGACGTAAAGAACATTAACTATAAAAACTACATATTACATATTTCTTCAATATTCATTCATGTATCGTTGTTGTCTTGTTCCTCTGCGTTACCATTCTCAGCATTCGCGTTGTCCTCCCATGCAACGTCATGCCTCTTTCCGTCTGTGTTTGCATTCCCCGTTTCCATGGACACAGTTATGAACTTCCACCCTATACAAGAACAAGTACCAAAAAGAAAAGAAAATTTATCAATGTTGCTTTTTTTTTTTTTTGCGTATGTAAGAAAATTTATCTGCTTGTTTCGTTGTGCCCTTCTATTTTAGATGATTTCACCGCCTCATTAGAGGAGGTAGGGGAAGGGTTATCGTGATTTGTCATAAGACTCACCACTGGCCTCTTGTTGTTCTTGCTGTCCTTGGCTGTTATGGGCGGCATGATCTTGCGGTTGTGGCTGAGGTTGCTGGTCTTGATTTGGGTTAGGCCCATTAAGATGCCATCGCTTTGGTTCAGATTGCGTCTGGTAAGGAATCACTCCATTTTGATGCGGTTCTTGGTGACTGAATCTTGCAACAGATTTTGTTTGGTTGGGGTTAACTTCATCGAATAACTGTTTTGGTGCTCGTTGGAGTCTATAATCCATTACACGTCTCTGCTGCTGCATCTGGATTTGAGGTGGTCGTGAAATGGATCTAACTCTTCTGTGCAGTGCCTCGGGTGGCAATTGATGCAAGCCTCTTCCATTCTGCTGCCCCCAATGAACAGCAGGGGCGAAAGGGTGCCCAGACATTGCAGTTGGTGCAGCATTCGGGACGCTACCATTAGTATCTACGAGCAAAAACATCGGAAAAAAAACAGTGTTATAGCCAAAAGCTTCAGGAATAGGTATTGAATGATGAGAAACAGAGAAAAGTCAGAGAATTTCTTTGCGAGGAAGATTACCAAGAGAAGGTATCTGAGGTTGATGAAGAACCTGAGTTTGCTGCTGATGATAATGAGATTGCGTCTGCGTTTCCAACTGCTGAAGAATTTGCTGTTGTGGTTGCGGTTGCTGTTGCACTTGCACTTGCACTTGTACTTGCTCTTTTCGCCCCTGCCCCCAATGAACAGCAGGGGCGAAAGGGTGCCCAGACATTGCAGTTGGTGCAGCATTCGGGACGCTACCATTAGTATCTACGAGCAAAAACATCGGAAAAAAACAGAGTAGTGTTATAGCCAAAAGCTTCAGGAATAAGTATTGAATGGTGAGAAACAGAGAAAAAGTCAGAGAATTTCCTTGCGAGGAAGATTACCAAGAGAAGGCATCTGAGGTTGATGAAGAACCTGAGTTTGCTGCTGATGATAATGAGATTGCGTCTGCGTTTGCAACCGCTGAAGAATTTGCTGTTGCTGTTGATTTAGCACTTGCTCCTGCGTTTGCAACCACTGAAGAATTAGCTGCGGTTGCGGTTGCGGTTGCAGTTGCAGTTGCACTTGCTCCTGCTCTTGGTCTTGGCCTGTGAAGAATGGAGAAGAGGATAAACAGAGAAAACATTCATAACGTGTTCTTCACGAAATCAAATCCAGAACCCGAAACTTTGGATTCATACATTGTCAAAAGAGATTCTCTGGGCATCAAAAGAGAAAAAGACAGCATCTTTTATGTCTTTTTTTCCACACCATATTTACCAGATATTGCGGCATCGTGATTCGGCCTCTCGAGCATTCCCGTCTCTCGCATCAATTCCTGTTGTCTCTCCAATTGATCATTGAACCTGTTTACCACAGACACGAGCCTCCTTCGTATACAGTACGACCTGAAAAATTCCTGATTTTCGTCTTCCAGTCGCCTCCACACTACACCGGTCGTGAAATTACTTTTAGGGTTTTGTCAGGAAGAAAAAACATCAAAAGAAAATTCACGAGATCCAAGGTTATTACAGCGTCTGACGACCACGGATTCGATCCCGAAGTTGCTCTGTATATGCTGCTCTGTTTCTTCTAAGCTCATGCATCTCTGAATACACAGCTCGATGTGTTCCTTAACCTGGAACATCAACATAAAGGAAATAAAAACCCACGATTCAAGCACCCATGATTTACATATATGGCGGATAATCTCACGAAATAGGACAGCTCGTCTGCAGTTATGAAGCCGCCATGAGCATTGGGATTGTGACCGCCGTCGTTCATGATGTAACTTGTTCAAGAGAACTTTTTTAGTGATGAACAAACTTTCTCGAAAAAATTTACTGAGAAATTCTTCACTTTGAGAGGAATAAGCAGGAGCTATGAAACTTTTATTAATAACGGAGTCCAAGATGGAACAGGAATAGTTGCGAATCATTGTATCAGTGGGAGTGAGGGTAGATTTAATATCATTGGATCTCAAAATCAATGTAGATATAAATGAATCAAATTTCTATAAATGTATAAAATATAAAGAATTTATATAATAAAAAAAATTAATGATTTTAGAATGCGTGTAGTTTAGAATTTGAGTTTTAATTTAACTTAAAGACATAACAAACAAACGAACAGATAAAGCCAACAATGTTGATAAAATCGCAAGTCTTTTTCTACGAACGAATAACTGAAAGAGAGGGAAAATAGTTAAAAACCAAGGAAGAGCAAGAGAGACGAATCAGTAGTTCTTTTATAATTGAAAACAAAATTGGAATTAAGATACATACTTCACCGTGTAAGATTTTTACATATAAACACCGGAGGACCCATCATCATTTATCTCTGCATCATCATCATTACCATACCATCAAACCCTAAAAGAATCTACAAAATCTCTAGAAACTACGGACTGAAACTTCTGAAGAAACCCTGGAGAGAGAGAGAGAGACGGTAGAGATCAGACCACGGTTGTGATACCATTGAATCTAGGACGTGTTCGATCTGCTGCTGCTGCTGGAGATAAGCCCTCTTCCATTGCCTTCCTCTTGTTGTTATTCATCAATGGCTCTTGCTGCTGTTCCAGTCCTTGTAAGAGACACAGCGTTTCCTGATCCGTAGAATCCTCTCCGGTGCCTGGTTTCGTAGGGTTTTTGTCTTTCGGGTTCTTCTCAATCCCCTCTTGATCCTGGTTCTGGTTCTTTGACTTGGCTTTCATCATATGGGGTTTCAGCTTGTTAAGATCTGCCAACCTCACTGGCTTCAAGAAAAACTCCTCAGCTCCTTCTTCCAGACATCTGAAACAAAATTTAGACCAAAACATGGATGAACACCCATCCATGTCTGCAGATTCATCCAAGGCTTAAATCCCTATTTCCAATGGCTTAAATCCTACTAAAGACCCCAGCTTTATCTTCAGAACCACAAAGTGACAATACCCAGTTGCCAGTTCATCCTCCATAAGACTGAAACTTCGTTCCTCTATGGGATAAGTTCTTAAACATGTAGGGAATCTATCGCGTTTACCTGGTGATTCTTGAAGGAACATTCTCAGATGACATTATTACTACTGGTACGTTTTTGAAAGCAGATGATTCCTGCAGATTCAGAAAAAACTTTCTATAACACTTTCCACGAAATTTCAGCGAGTAGGATAATCTTCCAAAGAGATTTGGATTGACATTCTGAGCAGCAATTTCCCGGTAATGGAACCAAATGCCGAGAAAAATAACAAATCGGATCAAATAAAGAGGAAGAAACACGAACACATACCTTGATTTTCTTGAGCAAATCATAGCCTGTCATGCCAGGCATACAGTAATCGGTAATGATAAGATTCACTTCCACTTCCTGTCCAAACAACAACAACCAAAAAATTTGAAATTTGTAAATCCGAAACAGAGAAAGATGAAGAAATCAAAACCTCAGTGAGTTCGAACAAGGAGAACGAAGTAAACCTGATGATTTTTGGGAGATGAAGAGGGCGTTTTCGTGTCATTGTTGTCCCCTCCTTCTCTCAAACCCAGAAACTCGAGAGCCTTGGTGCCTGAATCAACAGTGGTCACTGCAAAGACAAGAACAAAGCCTTAGATCTTCCTCGAATGTTTCCAGCTCTTCTTTTCCCTGTTTGGTAGCCGAGAAAATCTCCGCCTCACCTTGGTACGACGACTTCTGCAGCAATCTCTCAATCAGCTTCCGATCAAAAAGACTGTCATCAACGGCCAATACATGGAACTGCGATTCTGCTGCCATACCCATTACCATTTTTTTAAATGCTTCGGATCCGATCACAAATCGACAAACCCAGATGCAAAGTTTCCGACTTTTTCCCCTCTTTCCCCGGAAAATCCCCTTTTCTTTTCCTTGGGATTGTTTCCGTTTCAGTTTCTTTCTTCCAAACCTCGTCGCTGAAATTAGAGTGAGAGGAAGATTAAAGGGTTTGCATCAAACAAGATGCGGTTATATCTCCCCCCAAATTCTGCAAAGGGGGTGAGGAAAACACTGTATTTGATCTTAGCTTTGAGTTACGAAGAAAGCAAGAAAGAGAGACATTTTTATTCAGGAGACAGCCAAGAAAAAGTATATTTAAAAAAAAAAGTCTGAAAATGAATAAAGTAATCGAAACAAATCTGTATGAGGATCTTTTAGGATCAGATAAGAGGTGGCCATTGCTTATATACACCACCATCACCACTTGCATTCCACAGATATAATATAATATATATATATATATATGTGTGTGTATGTATGTATGTATGATTATTATGAGACTATGTATGATAGAGATTAGAGACGAATATTTCTGGAGAAATGAATATCTTTCACTGCAAAGTCATTTAGAGTTTTGTTAACCTTTGGTTACGTTATTTTACAACTGACTTTCTTTCGTCATGATTTCTTAAATCTCTGTTATGAATTAAACGGGGCCCGCCTAAATCTGGAGAGATATATGTGACGTCAGCAAATATGCCACTTTAATTTATATAATATGGTTTTTTTATATGGAAAGACTAACGTGAAAAAAGAGTGGCACTTACCGTATCTTGAGCAGCTGAGAGCTGTGGTAGTGGCAAACGACATGGCAATTTTCTTCCCAAGATTTGCTTCCCATTGTCATGGTCATCATCATCATCATCATGCATGTACGTGTACAAGTTAGTGGCCGACGTGTCATGAACATACCATACACACAATCAAAACTCATCATACTCTCTGATCGACCTGGTGGGTTTCACTTCATATTGTCCCTTTCACATTCACCTTTCTTTTTTAAATATATATTTTTTGTGATATAAAATCGCCTACGTTCATTTAATCCAAAGATTTAGTCTCTCATATCATATATAGTAAATCCACTTCCATAAAAAAAAAATGTATATGAGGATTCCACGAATCTGATCAAATACTATATGATATGAAAGTATATATGAAGGCAATAACAAGAGACAGATGATGGAATATTGATTTGAGTGGTCATAAAATGCGATCCACGTTGTCGGAATCAGACATGCAATTGAACAGTTGAATGGATTTCGAACGGATTTTGTCTGTCCAAAAATTTAAATGATTGTAATCAATCCGTGTCTTTGGAGGCCCCCCCTCCCCTGCGACACCCTTCATCATCACTTCTTTTTGACCCTACTGTTGTTACACTTGGAATCTTTATATACACACATATTACATATACATACACACGTTATGAAACCCTAAAACCGTACATACAATTACAATCGTTAGATCTTGTCTCATTTCCCTGTCCTCTTGCAGAATCCCCTGTGCCACAGTTCGTGGTTTGAAGCTTGACATAAAATTATGTATAAATAAATGCTCAGAAAAAAAAACACACACACACACATTTTGTGAAAAATGCATTAGTTAGCATATTAATATAAACTATAAAAAATACATACTCATGAGATTTTTGTTACATATAATAAATGGAAACTGTAACCCAAATTTTTTTAATAAAAAAATCAATGCTAAAGCTACATGGCATGTATGATGTATATCATATATGTGCATGGTATTCGTGTGAGTTTTCTTTTGGGTTGTAGCAATTAATGATGAAAGATCAATATACATTCTTCATAAACGTGGGATATATACAAATGTGAACGGGAACGAAATATATAGAGGATGCATCATAATGATATGCGAATCAGACCACATGCAATGCTATAGAAGTTCAGGTCGACGCGTCAGTACAGCGCCACGTGGACATCTCGACATACATACACATATACACACATCTATATATATGTGTGTGTGTATATATATGATGGTGACAAGCAGTCAGGCACCATGGTTTGGCAAATTAAACATTGGCCCCACTCTCTTTCCCCCGTCTTCGGGCTTTTTTGGCTCTCTTTGTTTTGTGCTATTCTCCCTTTCTTCTCAACAGTAAAAAAACAATTATTAACGACTAAGAAATTGAAATATTATTTAATTATAAGTCGTGATAATTTTTACTAAAGAACTAATAATTGCAAAAATGAATCAAAAGAAATAATATTTCATAGATAATAAGAGAATATCTAGAGAGGAAAAAAAAATACCACATTTACTTGATAGATATCAGAAAAAAACTTAGTTAATATACAATAACGAGAGAGATATCAATAATAACCATTATTCTCTAAATTAATTGATTTATGTACGTAAATGATTTATACACACGTAATATTACTTAGCTACTCAATGAAGAAGAAGAGAGATATAACAAATTAATAAATCGGGAAAATATAAATCATAAATACTCGTATTTAACAGATATAAACGACCAAACACTACTGATATGTGCTTGTTTTTCTTCTTATTGTTTTTTTTAAATTATTATTCACTTATAATTTCAGAATTTGACTTAGAGAGGCTGAGGAGGGTTGATATCAATCAGATTCAGCGAATATTTATTATTTGACTTTTCATTTTAAAAAACGATTTGTATTTTCTTTAATAAGATTAAATTCTGTACGCACAAGTCAATGTCATGAAGATCGGCAATCCTAAAGTGATGTTGGCATGTGACATTTCATATATGGGAGGAGATACGGTCGATCGTATCTTATGGCTCGATCTTCCGCTTACTTAAAAAAATTCAAAAAATTTAAAGTCAATATATACACTTGTACATATATAATATATATGTATATAATTGCAACAAAGATACGCATATAAAGATCACACAAAAAAAAAATTGATGAGACTCGACTTGATCAATGTTGTACTGAATGATACTGTTAGAACTTAGAAGGTTATCAATATAACAATTTAAATTCCGATACATGTTATTAGCATATATGGATATATTTATAAATATATCTATTAAGATATCCATATTCTCTTTATTAAAATATAATTTTATTTTAAAAAACTATCCTATATATTTACACAAGCATTTAAATATATGGTAGAAATTTGTTATTTTATTTCATCAACAATTTTTTGAAATGTAATAAAAACATATATGGTCAACGAAAACAAATGGTTTTAAGTCAAGTCATCATTAAAATTTAAAAAGACTTCGGGGTTTCCAAGTCGCCGTTGAAAATGTTGTTTTTTTCTACAATGTAAATGTATTGGTTTTATTGGAAAATGTACTGCTGATTGCTGAACGATATTTTTTCATTGATAACAAATTAATAACTATATTTAAAATAAACAATACAAAAAATATTTTCTTTTAAACAGCCATATATTAATTTATTAACTTGTAGACGTATTTTTAAGTAAGATTGAAAAATGCGTATAGTTCGAAAAAATGACATCCCGTAAATTTAAATTATCTATTTCATAAGAATTATTTTTATATATAATCTAAAAAAACGTATCAAATTAATTATATTCTAAAGTAGTATATATAATTAGAAAATAAGTGGAAAACATAAAACATGCATTTTATTTTAAATTGGAATACATGAAACATGTTATGTGTTCTGAAGGACATGTTATTTATTTTGCAAAATTGATAAAATCAGGGCGTGCCACTGTTAGGTATACCCAACCATATATATATACATACCATTGTGTATATATACACACGTATATGTGAGAGTATGCATCCACCATACAATAATATATTATTATATTAATAACAATAATATAAAACGACCGAGCTTGTGGCATGAATACACTGAACCCAAATTTAGCTATTAATTAAAAAGATACGGCCGTACATTGAGAATATTAACACTTATACGTGTGTGTATATATATGTATAGCCTTTACATGTTCCCCCTTCTTTTTCCTTGAGGTAAAGTTCAAACGTCTCACCACATTATTCTAATTGTAATATGATATAAAAAGACAAACTGAAAATATATAAATAATTAAAAAACACTCATGTACAATAGCGGTCCCAAAAATTACAATAAATGGGGTCAATAATTTCATTATAGGGCAACGGCATTTGTTACGGGGACATTTAATAATTTATTTAAAATTTTACTAAAAGTTATAAAGAAATTAATTCATTTTAATTACGGGGCCATGTGACCAAAAGCTCATAATATTTTTCAAAACAATATGCAAATTACGTAGACCGTATTGTTTTTAAATTCATTATAAATCCAAGTAATAAACAATCCTGATTATAATACAAATTGTGTTTCGATGTCGCTTATGCTGATGCCTCGAACAACACGAAATTTTCCTATACATAACATAGGTTCTTATGGATGCACGTAAACCGGACCGGACCGGACCGACCATTGTTTATAACGTTAGAGATGTATCCGAAATTCGAGGACAACTGACAGAACAAAAATAATTAAAAATAAATACAATAAATAACGGGAAATTTTATGTATGCTATGGTAGCTAATTTTGTAGGGATCGATGCAATTGACTGAAGAAATTTCCACAATAGGAATATATATGATTTGGATTATATGGGGGGAAATCGAATGATAATTTCAAGAGATTTTAACAAATCCTCGAGATATTTAAACTAAATCTTTATATTCCATTTATCAAGTTGCATATTTTTGTGTGAAAAAAGATTATACTTTAGATCACATAATTAATTAATTAATTAGTAGTTATAAACAGTTGCTCCATTGCTGTTTGTCAAATATATATATATATATATGATATAGTTGGTTGTGTATTTAGTTTTATAATTCAAACATGCGATAATCGTGACCATGGTACATTAATTAGACATAAATGAAATTTATGTTTCGTATTTTTTTTTGGCGTCGAGGGTTGTGCTAATAATACATAGAATCATTACACGATTAGTCTTTGATCTATAAATAAATGAATAAACCTGAAACGTAAAATGCTATTGAATCATTACATAATTAGTTTTTATAAATCTACAATAAATTAATAAACACGAAACGTAAAATGCCCTTACAAGGGTTTTTAGGGAACATTCAAATTCTATATTTGTCCTTCCGATGGAACACGGGGTCACGGTCTTTGATATGTTGCAACTAACGCTATTATTATGTGTCGTATGTTACGCACGTATCATATATATAATATGAATTATGTAATATACATGGCGCACGTATTGGAATCTTTATATCTCAAATACGACAGATAAAATTAGCTTCACAACTGTATTTTTGTGATATTGTATGCATTCATAAAATTCAAAATACATTAAACTTTAATTTTAAAATAAGTGGTTAGATATGATTCCATGTTGATTTTTATGAAGTAATTCAAATAATGCCACACCGTATAAAAAATTAAAAATGATTGGTGACATACTAAATTAATAGTATGATATGATAACACTGATTTTCACTTCAGCGTGTGATTTGCTTGCTTCCGTGCTATTGGGCTTTGAGTTGAGACATTTGTTAGGCCCAATTAGATTGGGCCTTTTCTAAAATAATGGGCTTTAATGCGCTTTTTTTTTTTTTTTTTTTTTTTTCGGTTTTTT
>NW_010966881.1:6155410-6252695 GCF_000463585.1 Tarenaya hassleriana | reverse complement strand
GTTTTTTTTTTTTTTTTTTTTTTCTCGAGTTTATAATTGAGCGTATAACAAATAGTGGGGTCATTTCCGAAATTAACCTACAATGTTAAGGATGTTACGTAGAAATATTTATTCAAAGGTAGAAAATAATTGTTCTCCCCTTAGAATAATAAAAGATAATTTAGAAAAGGTTAGCGGAATTTATTACACGATAAAATCATATTTTTATTTTTATTTTGTAAATTTAAAATATTTATTATAACAATTGTTTCTAAAAACTTTGAGTGTAATTCATTAAAAAAAAAAGTAATTTCTCTATCACTAATTCCATTCTTATGTTGGCTCTCAAAATTCAATTCCACTTTTTCCTTTGAACACTTAGCATTTAGATATTTTTTCTTTCTTTTTGCTTGACTGTAAAAAAACTGTCCCTTTTTTCTTAATTCTTTAGGTTTTTTTGAAACCGCTTTTTTACTTTATTTTACTTTGAATGATGATTAAAAAAATCCAAACTAAAAAAAAATCACAATTGCCAAACTAATATATACGCAGGCTTTGTAAGCCAAATTTCTTACTCTATATTTATGGTAATGATAGTTACGAATAAAGTATTATTTGAAGTATTCGTTGGTTTATTAAATTTGAGAGCGAAATACTATGAAATTTCAACCGAATAAATAAATAAACGAAGGGGTTTCTCAGAGTGCATCTGCTTTTGCAATAGAAGACAGACTCTCTTGAAACAAAAACATGACTTTGCCTACTCCGGCTGCTTACTAATCCAAACAATATATATATATATATATTCAAATCTTTAACAAATTTAATTCAAACTCAATATTACCTTGGAGCGGACATTTTTTTTTTAAAAAAAAAAAAGTGTAACATATCTGATATTATCTACAAGACACTATTTATGTGCCACGTGAATCACGAGTGGCTTATTTTCCGAATGGACCACCAAAACGAATATAACAAAGATCTTATATGGATTTGTTTAAATTAGTATTATATTAGATCTAATAAAGCCACTTATTCTCGAAGCACCGATACCAGTGACAAAGATACATTTCATATAACACAAGGTTCTAAAATATGATTTGGATACAAATTAGAATTCCTCCTGATTATCTTATCTTATATTATTTATGCAATAACAATCATGTAATCCACAGTGATACGTACTACTATTCATAACTTCAAGCAAAATTCGATTTGGTAGCTGTTACATCTTGCACGCGCGGGGTCTATAGGAATAAAAAAATTCAGAAATTAAGAAAATTATTAGGCTTGTACAGTTCACCCTACCTTTTCGTTATTAAAGAAGCCTCGTCATTCAATTGGGCTTACACAGCTCCATCCAAACGCAAGAAGAGAAGCCATGGTGACGACGTCGAAGATGGTGGCGGTGGCGGTGGCGGTGATAGCGGTGGTGTTGGTGTTGGTACCGTACATGATAGGGCCGCCGACGCTGAGTGGTTCGGCGAAGGTGCTTCACACGTCGAAGGCGATCGAGGTCACCGGAGAAGGGCCGGAGAGCCTGGACTGGGACCCGCAAGGGGAAGGCCCGTACGTCGGCGTCTCGGACGGCCGTGTTCTCAAGTGGCTCGGATATGGCCGCGGTTGGTCGGACTTCGCCTTCACCTCTCCCGACAGGTACGGAACCGTCGGTTGTTTACTTTCCAGGGTTTCTTTTGATCGGTAGATCGATGATAAGGCAGGCTGTGAACATGTCCGACGGTTTCTTGGCCCTTTTTGGTAATTTAGGGTTTCCTGATTAGTGGGAAACATAAAAGAGATAAAGGTAGCGGGTGAGTCGATGACCGTCCATGCTTTTTAAAATTTTTCCTTACAATTGGCAATTTTTTATTATCATACATACAATATAATATATACACATGGTGAGTATCAATATTATTCCAAAAACAAACAAAAAAAAAGCCCATTATTTTGCCATCCTTTAATTTACCCAATTACTAAACTAAAACTATTAATTTCAAAAAGCCTGGTATGTAAATAAAAGTATCTTGTTATATATTCAAACAGAAATGACCACTCTACCCTTGACATCAGGTAGGTAGATCTATTCAATTTCTATCGGATACAGACAAAATCATCTGTAACATTTTTTTGTGTCGTTGTAACCGAAGGGAGAATTGCTCGGGACATGTACCGGAGAGGGAACACATATGCGGGAGGCCGTTGGGAGTGCATTTCGAGAAGAAATCCGGCGATCTTTACATCGCAGATTGCTACTTTGGGATCATGAAGGTCGGACCAGAAGGTGGTCTCGCCCAGAAAGTTGTCGACGAAGCCGACGGCCGCAAATTCACTTTCACTAACCACATGGACATTGACGAAGTCGACGACGTTATCTACTTCACCGACAGCAGCGACACCTACCAAATCAGGTCATCTTTTAAAACCATATATATCTTACTGGCAGTCTATGTCCAGATAATGTACGTGTATTAAATCTTACGTGACGTGAAAACAGAACGGTTTTGGAGGTGTTCGTGACGGGAGACAAGACAGGGAGATTGATCAGATACGACATGAAGACGAAAGAGACCAAAGTATTGATGACCGGACTCGGCTTCGCAAACGGCGTGACTTTGAGCAAGGACAGGTCATTCGTCCTGGTGGCCGAGCCACCGGCCGCAAAAATCCACCGGTATTGGCTCCGGGGACCAAAGGCCGGAACCCACGACGTATTTGTCGAGCTCCCGGGCTATCCGGACAACATTCGGAGGAACGAGAAGGGCGAGATTTGGGCTGCCTTGCACTGCAAGAAAACTCTTTTCTCGAGGATCGTTGTGAACTATCCGGCCATCGGAAAGTTTCTCGTGAAGACGATGAAGAAAGAGCTCATCTGGTTCTTGTTCGAGGGCGGGAAACCTCACGCGACGATCGTGAAAGTCGCAGAAAACGGTGAGATTCTCGAGAACCTTGAAGACAGTGAAGGAGAGAGAGTGAAGTTCATGAGCGAGGCCTATGAGAAGGATGGTAAGCTTTGGATCGGTTCGTTCATCTTGCCTAACGTCTGGGTCTATGATCTCAAATGATGGACTTGTTCTTGAATCTGATCGAAATGGGCTGTCGTTTCTTCTGTTTGTTCTTTTAGATTTTGAATAAAAACTGGTTTTAGTTGAGATTCGGATTCAGACAAGATAAAGTTAGTTTCATTGATGTAAGTTGGGAACTGATGTCTTCCTATTGTCATCTTCACTCTCTGAGCCTTTTTTTTTAATGTGATTTTGTTTTTTTTTCCTTCTTATTGTTCGCTTTATACTTCTTATGATCGAATATTCAAGAGTAAATTTGTAATGGTCAATATTCATACAGATTTTAAGACAGTTTTTTTAAAAAACATAACAATTGTAGAATACTTAATGTTAAATTAATTTGAAAGATTGGAGGAAAAGTTTTGACACTCGTCACGCTAAATAAGCATTTGCAAGGAATATTGCCGACAAGTGGAGTTCATGCGGTTCTTGTGGCCATCTCCATATGTATTTTCCCATGAACCATACCACTGAAATTATTGCATGGGAATTTTTTTTAGGTTATTTCAGGCAGATGAACGAAACTTTTTCGTTGGAGTAACTTACCGCCTTTATAATTCAATAATAATTAGAGGCATTGTATAATTTTTTCTATATTATTCACGTGTTAATTACATATGTAAGTTCAAATATATATACGAAAATTTAAAGAATTTCGTTTTTTTTTATATTTTTTTGGAATAATTAGTACAACATGGTTATTTGTAGGGTAAAACTCCTAAAAAATCTCAAACTTGCAAAAATACCTTCAACTTGAAAAACTGTCATTCAATTCCCGAACTTGTAACTTGTCAATGGATAAAACCTCGAACTTGCAAATTATTGTTCTAATAAACCTTTGACCGGTTTGATCACAATTTCAAACGATCGGAAATCCACGTATTGACGGATTACTGATGTCATTTTTTAAATTAAAATTGATAACGTGTATAAGGTGACATCAACAATCCGTTAATACGTGGATTTTCTATCGCCTAAAATTGTGGTCAAACCGGTCAAAGATTTATTAGAACAATAATTTGCAAGTTCGAGGTTTTATTCAGTGACAAGTTACAAGTTCGGGGATTGAATGATAGTTTTTCAAATTGCAAGCTTACAACATGCTATCCTCTCGGAGAGTTCGAGTTGATAACATATCGTAAATACATTAATTTCTATGGTAAAACAAAGTTTCCACGTCAACAAAATAAAAGCATCAATAAAATAAACATATACAGCATCGACCAAAAACAAATATACGATAATTTTCTGAATTAGCAACTAGTTTTTAAAATGTGTTTTAAGGCTATAAGGAAGTCTTTGTGAGGAAACATTTAGGGAGAAATTGGTAAAATAAAAATATGTCGAAATGGAACTAAATGTGATAAAGTCAGCTTGCACCGTTTTTCACGTGACAATCCCCCAAACCCCATACTCACTTCTGAAAAATTATCTTATATTTAATATTATTATATACAACTACATCTTCTTAACCCCAAATTTATTTGAGTTCGTATTTGATGTTATTATATAATTCTACAATTTTCCCACACTTTTGAATAAAATATGTATAGAAGTGTAATTTAGTGGGATAAAATATTATAATAGTTTCCTCCCGTTATTTGGTGAGATAAGGTGTCTAATTCGTTGATATTAATTCAAATACGTTGCTTCACTCAAAAAATAAATAAAGGAAGTGTATATCTCAGTATCTGCTATTAATTTGTCGTATAATTTTCACTAATCACCCTCTTTGAACCCTAATTGTTTTTATAAAATTATTACCGTTTATAGACCTATTCCTAAAATGATAAGTTGGTCCTCTAATGAAAGTTTTGGTCGTTGAAAGGTATTTTACTTTGCTAAAATTTGCTTAGTTTGTTAATTAGAGAGTACTTTAAGACATAAATGGAACTGTCTCAACCGAATAACCTAAAAGATTATTTTCGCTTTTGTGACGAGATGGTTGAACAAACAAAACCATTTCTTGTTTTATAAAGAAAATTGAAATATGTATCGAAATTAAATATAAAAAAGTATACTATTTTATTAATCTGTATGCAATATCACTCGTGATATTATTTCATACCCCTTATTAAATTATTAATATATATAAATTCTGACCTGGTAATTTCTATTAAAATTTTGTCGATACGAAATTCAATTATTAAAATATGTTGCAGATATGATGGATTATTAACATATATAAAACATATGATAGAGATGAATTTAAATATTAAAATGTATTTATTTTTTTTTTAATTGACCTCCATTCTTACCATGTGGCTACGGCAGTCTGGTCACATACCGTGAGTTATTTTATTTAATAAAATCATTTTCTTGACAACCTTCCCATGGAATTTAGATGATAACAAAATAAATCATAATCCACCGAATTCTATGGGACTTGGAGTTTAAAAAAACAAAAGCGAAAATTTCTAAAAATCGCAGCAAATCAAGACTCGAAGATTCTGAAGTCGTTTCTCAAACAAAAATTGACGTGAAAAAACAGAAATTCATAACGCGGATGAAAAAATCACTAAGTGAAAAAGGAGGAATAATATAAAAATAAAACATGTTAAATGAAAAAAATAGAGGCTTTATATATTTATTTAGTTACGTATTTATTTGTAAAAAGGGGATTAAGAAGGTACGTGATACGTCTCCACTCCACCCCTTCGACATGTATGCACCCTTCTATTTATTGACTTCTGACACATACAAAACCACAAAACATATTTACAAAAGCTTCTCCTCCATTTTTTTTCCCATTGAAATCACAAAATATATATATAAAAAAAAATGAAGAAGCTCTGGTTCTTGGTGGCCACCATGGCCGTTGCCCTTCTCTTCCACATATTTGGATTCTCCGGCGATAACCCAGTAGCCGGAGAATCTTCTGTGACTGTAAATTTCCCTGATTTCGGTCTGATTCCGACCACCGGAGCTCACGGTCCCGAGAGCTTCGCCTTCGACGTCTCCGGAGATGGTCCGTTCACCGGATTGTCCGACGGTCGGATCGTCAAGTGGGTCTCCAACGAGAGCCGTTGGATCGATTTCGCAGTCACCTCTCCATCTTCAAGGTAAAAATGTCAATTCTGACACATTTTTTGTTGTTGTTGTTTCTCTTAATTATTATACCCACCACCGGTTCCTTCTGTTTGGGAATTTAATTCGTTGGAATTAATTATGAAACGGTTTCGGTTCACTTCCATGAAACCCAGTTCCAAGATTCATTGGTTAGCTCTGTGGATTTCGTTTCGAGAAAATCGAGTTTGATTGGTTTGTGTGCGTGTTCATAGTTCGAACCATATCGGGTAGGGATTGGTTTACGGCTGGCTGCATATACACTCCACTTTCACGTGTCCTCCTTTGTTTTCGAAATTCTCGGAATCAGCACGTGATTTAGTACCATAAATCTTCATACGCACATATATATATATAATTATAATCACATTCACATTCATGAAGGAATCGAGATGTCATTTTTTATTATTAAAAAAAAAAGAGGTTACGAGTAACAAATAACGCGAGAAATGGGAGACATCATTTTCTCCAATTAGGCAAAGTAAAGGGGACATTTCAAATTGGCTGTCACACACACCAAATGTTGTGTTACCTTCTGAATTGCCATTTTCCCCATTTTTAGTTGGTTCGGTCGCACCAAATATTCACCCACATTCCGAATTTGATTCCCGTACGACATTATGGTCCAATATCTTTAGTCCCATGCGTGTACATAACGATATTCGGATGGAGGGTTTGGTAATAGGAACCTTGTTCTATCAAACATAAAGAGATGTTCAATAAAGTTGGTTGGTTAACAAGTAGAGAAATAGAATTAAATGAATTTCGTTGGTTATATTCAACAACAATAACAATCTGTAATGATTTTTATTTCACAACGTTGTGGAGGGAATTCATGGGAGTTTTTTTATAAACGATGAAGAGACGGATGTGAGGGGCCGCATGAACATGACCGTACGGAGGACGTGTGCGGGAGACCATTGGGCTTGGGCTTCGACAGATCTAACGGCGATCTCTATATAGCGGACTCTTATATGGGCCTTGTTAAGGTAGGCCCACAAGGTGGTGTAGCCAATCCGATTGTGACACGTGTAGATGACATCCCCCTCACATTCACCAACGCGCTGGACATTGATCCACGCGATGGGGTTGTCTACTTTACCGACAGCAGTTCGGTTTTTCCTCGGAGGTAAAGACTAGATAACTTTTTTTTTTCAAATTTCGTTTTTATTTTTATAATATAAAATTGAGTATGATTATTATATATGTATCATCTATTTATTGTTTCAGGAATCATATATCAATAATCATGAGCGGAGACAGGACCGGAAGGCTCATGAAATACGACCCACGTACCGAACAAGCAACTACTCTCTTACGCAACATATCATTCGCAAACGGCGTCGTCTTGAGCCAAAACGGTGATTTCCTCCTCTTCGCCGAGACAACTACGTGCCGGATCCTACGCTACTGGCTCAACACCACGTCGTCCGATCCCCGAGAAAACTACGAGGTTTTCGCCGAGCTCCCGGGGTTCCCCGACAACATCAAGAGGAGTCCACGTGGCGGATTCTGGGTGGGGCTAAACACGAAGCTTACGCGGCTGACGAAGTTACGCGGCTGACGAAGTCCGCGGCCTCGACCCCGTGGCGGGGGCGCGCGGCCATGAGGCTGCCGGTGGACTGGATGAAGGTGCATGGGGTGTGGGCCGAGTACAGGGGCAATGGCATGGCCGTGAGGTTGAGCGAGGGCACTGGCGAAATATTGGAGGTTTTCGAGGGTAAAAATGGAAATAGGTTGAAGTCCATTAGTGAAGTTGAGGAGAGGGATGGGGTTCTTTGGGTTGGTTCGGTCAATTCACCTTTCGCTGGGTTATATAAATACATGTAGATGTAGTAATTAATGAACATAAATTATATATATACGAAATTTTACGCCTTCCATCAACAGTTCAGAGTTTCTGTTCTTTTTTTTTTTTACTGTCACCAAAATATTTATGGAGTTGTAATACTTATTCCGTTTTGAATCAAATGTCACCCCGGAGTTACTTATAGTTATAGATACGCATATCTTTGTAGATTTTTTGTCTCTTGTCACGATCTCTAGATACACCATTTGTGTTTATTGATCCTTGTATTATGCGTATATTATGGGCCACGTTTGTGCAAAATCCATACAGCTTTAGCTTAATTTATGTTATATATATAATCATAGATATATGATGATAAATCCACGAGATATTTTAACCTATGCTGTATATGTATGCGGTTCAGAATTTTTTTTGGTGTTAAAAAATATTGAAAACGAAATATTTAATTTCGAGTTCAATTTTCGTTAAAAAAATATTGATTTTATTAAAATAATTTTATTTTTATTCGGCAGCGTGGTTGTTTTTTAACTCCATGTAGATAAAATTTATCCCATCCATTTGAATGAAAAAAGATTTATAACTGCTCCATTTTTATGTCGCATTCCATTTCAATACAATCGATACTTATTTACTCACAATCCATTCCATATATCCAAACTTGTTCACTCATAAACATAACCGGAAACGAAATTAAAATCAAAATCAACAAAACCGGAGAATATTGCATCCGGTTTTCGATAGAGAGAGAGAGAGGGATTCTATTTCGAATTGGGGCCCAACGTAAGACCATAAGCGGACACATTGCAATCACGACGGCAATCAAATAACCTTCCGTATGGACCCATTTTTCGTCCGCTTACAAATTCTAAGCCACGTTTTTTTTGCCATAGAGATCCCTAAATGGACTGTTGCTAAATTTATGTCCTCATATTCCTTTGCATGGCCCAAATTTTTTTTTTTTTATATATATATATATATATATATATATATATATATATATATATATATATATTATCTATTACATATATACGCTGATAATTGAGGTTAGATAGAGCCAATGCTACATATAGCTACCAAGATCGGTAATTTGTAATTATGACAGGGCACTTAATTTTAATACAAGAATGGGGTAAAAAAGACCAGATAATATAAGGAAAAAACATCTGCAGACCTAAAAGATAAACGTTATCTCTTCTGTTATATATATATATATATATATATGACAAATTTTCTTTATTAAATCGTTCCTTTTTCGGGTTGCGCCATACTTTTCGCATTGAAACGAAAGATAAGAAGATGCTTCCATACTCTGACGCCATATCACAATATGATTTATTTTTAATTTTGCAACTATTCCATACAATATTCACGCATACCCACCTATATGTATATATATACATGGAAGATGCTCATAATAATAAAAAATAAGGTATTTATCACAAAAGAAATGTATATAGGATTAACGATATTAAATTTTAGAATAAAAATTAAAACAAATAATAAAATTATTAGTTTTTACACGTTTATTGTCCCTGGTTCAAATTATTATAAATATTTATTAATAAATACTTAATAACAGCAAGATATAAAATTCCCAAGCCTCATATATATATAGTGACTTTCCCACAAAGATAATTTGAAATGCTGACAAAAATAAT
Source organism: Tarenaya hassleriana (assembly GCF_000463585.1). NCBI lineage: Eukaryota > Viridiplantae > Streptophyta > Magnoliopsida > Brassicales > Cleomaceae > Tarenaya > Tarenaya hassleriana. Next base: position 6,243,117 of record NW_010966881.1, on the reverse strand, counting down.
TTGAGAATATATATGAAAGGTCTGCCCTTTTGCTTTGTGCATACACACCTTTTTCTTTATTCAATTTAAATGGTTTCTCTTTTGTTAGGTCATGCATCACAATAATTTCCCCCCACCAATTTATAAAATGTAACATACATATGCATATAATATATATAGTGTGGATGCATGTGTATATATATATATATCCGACATATTATATTTTAATGTTCAATTATGATCTGAACTGGTTTGACCAACATATTATATTTTAAAGCCTTCCAATAATTGAGACGTTTTGTATGATTAACGATCCATTAAACAAGTGACTAAGCTGACGTGGCATTCTAGTTACGTTCGCATCGAAATGCCACATCATCGCTTCTACTTATAAAAGGATGATGAGCAAGGGCACGATCGTAATATCACTGACGCCTCTGGGCATTCTTTAAGATCCCCCGCTGCACACGCAGTCTTCCTCTTTAACCGGGCTCATCAACCGGAGGACGGAGGAAACGCAGAACACAGAAAGAGAGAGAGAGTAATGGCGATGAGAAGCAGGAGGTTAACTACGCTTTTATTCTCTATCGTTGATAAGACCCAGGTGAGGAAACCGGGTCGGATTCCCGACAGGATGACCGGGGTCGGGTCAGTGGTCGGCCGGTGGTTTTCCTCTGCTTCGTCCTCGGCTGCTGCTGCTGCTGCAACGGATGATGAAAGCGATATGTACGAGGTCGGACGCGGACTGAAGGATTACGAAGATTACCGGAGATCTCTCTACGGTGAAATCACTCACAAGGCTTTGCTCGTCGATGCCGTTGGCACTCTCCTCGTTCCCGCGCAACCCATGGCCCAGGTCTCTCTCGCTCGCTGGCTCTCCCTCTCCCTCTCTCTCTCATGGGTATCTATCATGGTTCATGATCTTTTCCTGGGCAGCTTCCAATCATGCAGTTGCTTCACATGTTCTTTGTTGTTGTAGGGTGTTTGTACTCTGCAACTGGGGATTCTGAGATGACATATCCATTTCCTGGGTTAAATTGATACTGAATCGATCTTAGAGAATTAAATTGTCGCGTATGATTTAATACTCATACCCACTTTTTATTGATTTCTGTATGACATCATCGATGCATACTGTTCATTTTTCTGTCGGGAGGACTTTATGCTTAATTCTCGTACTGTCTTCTGCAAGACTCTAATGTTGTCCGAATCTATGGAAACTTACGTGAAAGTTTCGATTCGTGGGTGATTCTGTAGATATACAGGGCAATTGGAGAGAAATATGGAGTTCAGTACTCGGAGGATGAGATTCTTAAAAGATACAGAAGAGCTTACGAGAAGCCCTGGGGTGGATCTCGTCTCAGGTCCATCTCTTTTCTTCCCTTGTTTTACTCCCCAGGTTTCGCAAGTGTTTCCAATGCATTTGTTGATTGTCTGAATTCATGTCAACTGCTTATGTTGCTTACACGGCTCTCTTCATCGCGTATAGATTCGTACAGAACATCTCACCTGCTCATGTCTGATAAATTTTGTTATGCAAGACTTTGGATTATACAAAAGCCAATACATGTATATGCATTTGCAGATACGTGAATGATGCAAGACCCTTCTGGCAGTATATAGTGAGCGCCTCAACCGGCTGCTCGGACTCTCGCTACTTTGAAGAGCTTTACAACTACTACACTACAGAACATGTGCGGATGTCTAAAGGCTTGTTCTTTCTATGCGGGTTCTTTCTTCTTTTATGTATTTTAACATAAAGTATGTTCATTTACTTCCTTTCAGGCATGGAAGCTATGTGATCCAGAAGCAGAGAAGGTATTCAAGGCCTTGAGAGAAAGGGGCGTAAAGGTGGCTGTTGTCTCCAACTTCGACACTCGGTTAAGGCCGCTTTTACGTGCCCTAAGATGCGAAAACTGGTTCGACGCTATTGCTGTTTCAGCAGAAGTAATACCCTCTTTCCTTCCTTCTGAATCTCTCCCTGAATTCTTTCTGGTTTTTGATTATATGAAACAGAGGAGGAGTGAATGGTCTAATTCACCTTGAATAATTTCAGGTTGAAGCAGAGAAACCAAACCCAACAATCTTCTTGAAAGCTTGTGAGCTGTTGGGTGTGAATCCAGAGGATGCAGTTCATGTAGGAGATGACCGTAGGAACGATGTATGGGGGGCCAGAGACGCTGGCTGCGATGCCTGGCTCTGGGGAAGTGATGTTACTTCCTTCAAGGAGGTTCTTCTCATTGAACAATGAACACAACACAAACATGATCAATCATCATTAACTTGGTGAACCACCAAGGATTTGAAGATGTAAAGAAACTTTTTTTTTGTATTCATGCAGGTTGCTTATAGGATAGGGGTGAAGATTTGAGACATCTGCCAAGGCCCAACACCACAGGAAGAGGAAGAGATAGATGCTTTGGAAATCTCTGTAGGTTTTCTTTTCTTGAAGCAGTTTTGTAAATCGGAACATAAAAGGTTGCAATAAGGAATGAAGCTTTCAAGATCCTTTCCTAAAAATACCATACATCAAGTTCCTTTCCTGAAATAGCAAATACTTTGATGCACAACCCCTGTCCAAGTCCAACCACATTGTTCACGGGCCAGTTATTACACTATGTCCCAATTCGTCGACAAAGCCTCACATATTCTTGAGATACAGTATGCAGCACTCAGTGGATATCCAGAAACTGCAGAAAACAAGATCTTTCAAGGCATGTATCATCCCATATATATATAACAATGCCCTGTTTCAATCTATTGAATCTAGTGCCTCTATATGCAGTAGCGGACCTAGCAAAACTTTTAACTGGGGGCAAAATTTTTTTTTCATATGATAAACAAAATTTTCTTACGGGAGCATTTACTAAATCTCGTTAAAATATGATATGATTTATGAAGAAATTATAACATTTTAATCACACACCAATGGCGGCATATGCCTCCATACATCTCAACGTGGGTCGCCCATGTCTATATGTCCAAACATGCCAGAAAATCAGAAACAATCACTGATAAAGGATCGGTAAAGGACTTACCAGCCACAAACTCTTCGATATAATCGCACTCTATCTTCCCATGGGCCATCGCACCGACCTGGAATGTTAAGGAAATACGCATAGTGCTCATAGTTTGGTTTGGATAGAGCTTCTCCAGAGATGGACTAACAAACAAGTCGAATTCAGAGCTTACCACAAAAACAACGTCCATGTCATTACAAACTCCGGATAGGTGCTTCTGCATATTTACCAGTTTATCGGAACTGTACGAGAAGCCTGATAAAAGAAACAAGGTGAATCATCTTATAGCTTAAGTAACACAAGACGGGACAAGAGACATATGTAGGAAAGTGTAGGCTTACCTATTTTCCGGGAATTAACGGGTAGATATTGTGTTACCGGGTTCTTGATCACCCGTAAAAGCTTCTCGCGCTTGCCAGCGGCTGTTATACTTAGCTTCTGTAACAACTGCACTGTGAGACCAAGATACTGTATAAGAATCAAGAGAACTAAAGATAATTATAGCTAACCAATATCACCAAAGGTTGAGATCAAAACAGCTAAACTTACACATGATGCCAGCAAACCGCTTAAACGTTCTTGGAATACGAACATGAGGTTTAACTTCGAAAAGAACACCTTTTTCGGTTCTAACATACACTGCTTTCAACCTTCCAGCCTTATTGACAGGACTGTCGAGGATCATCAGAAGGGCCTGAAGAGGGGAAGAGACTCCTAGATTAGTTGAAACGGGTAAGACATGTGAACAGAGATGACTTTGGTTCCAAGACAACTGACCTGATGAACAATATCGGGCCGGTAATCAGCAGGGTTTCTATTATTTTTCCTCAAGAAATTAGCATGATCATCAGAGTTCAATAGCTGGTAAGTCTGCATACAAGAATTATATACATTAGCACCTTGAACAGACCAAATCATATCACATCAAGTGATTGAGAACCTGTTCTTGAGGGTTATACGTGTTATATGCGCAATCAAGTGAATACCTTCCCGACTTTAGCAACTTCCAGAGAAGCCTTCTCGAGTACGAAAACGATACCCGGCTTCGTCGTGTTAAGATCACTCTTGGCAATGGGAATGCCCTCAAGCTCATCCGTTGCTGTACCTCCGCCTTCCTCGCCTTTTTCCTTCTCTCCATTATCTTCCTCTGCTCCTGATGACGTATCCTCCGTTTTCGCTTTCTTCACCGTTTCCTCTTCTTCTTCTTCAACCCTTTTTTGCTCTTCTTCTCCACATTCTTCCTTATCGTACCTCTCTTGTCTCTGCTTCCTCTTATTCACTTTTATCCCATAGGGCCGCACCATATTTTCTGAAAAAACACGCTTCAATGGGCAAGAAATCACAAGCACATCGCTATTATGTTGCAGAACAAAGAAGCGGATGCGAAAAGCAATAACCTTATCGCCAGCTAGAAAAAAAAAAACAGAAACATGGGAAAGAACTCTTCCACACTGGATTCTCGTGTCAACGGACAGAGATTAAACAAAAAAACGAAACTTTGACGAACAGATTTTTTTTTTTAAAGACAAAAACTTTGAAGCTTACCGCTGCAGTAGAAGAGACGAAGATGAATACCAGTGTGAGTCGCCGAGTTTATCAGAGAGCTATAGAGAAACCCTAAATTTGAGATTTGGGGTTTTTTCTCTCCCTCTTCTCTCAATTTTTTTTTTTAAAAAAAGTAACGCCAATATTACAATATTGTAGGCCCATCTGTTTATTAAAAAGCCCATCATAATAAGTCAAGGTTGAAAGACCCGTAAAGTGTTCACTAATGAGGCCCATTTTCGTTGGAGGGGGAAGCCGAAACATAACGACATTAACGACCTCTTGTCGGATACCTACCACCAACATGAGTTACCGACATCAACGACCTTTTGTGATTCCTCGAATATTCCTTTATTCCCTACATCGTTTCTCCTAAACTAAAAACCCAAGTAGACCTCCATTAATGGTGTCGCCATGTTTCATCTACAAAATCTGCAGATATATATATATATATATATATATCATAAATGTGTTTGATGGTATATATAAGGATCAGAGTACCAAACAGTAAATAAAAACGACGGGAGAAATTTATTTATTTATTTTCAAGGCATATGCTTACGTATATACATACATAGGTTCAGATGAACAGTGGGCTTACGTGAGGAAGCAAAACGTACGTCTTCCCCGTGATTTTCACGTGTCTGCTCGTGCATGCCCATGCATGGCTCGTGTATAGCTTACGCTTCCGAATATTTCTTTATGTTTTGACGTTTTAGGTTAACTTAAAAAATAATTAACAGGGCTTGTCGTTATATACGCACAACACGTGCCCACACATGCTCTTTCGAGACTTACATTTTCTCTTATATAGTATCATATATTGAATCACCGAGAATTTTATATTCTTTTTTGTATATGCTTATATTATATATATGTATATGTATGTATATATTCACGGACCAATATAAGACATCAAGATTCCAACCGACTCCTGCATCCTTCCAAACCAACATTTTCGAGAAACCCCCCAAAAAACAGACGACAAAATGTGTGCCTTGGTCCCTCCGTTGTTCGCCGACTTCGGATGGCCGTCGGAGGAGCAAATCTACGGCGGCGGATACATAAACGCCGGCGAGTTTCTCGAATTTCCGGCGAGTTTGGGATTGTCAAACTCCTCGGAGGGAGACGGGAAGAGCAACGGCAGGGCGGTGGCGAAGAAGATGAACCACAACGCCAGCGAACGCGACCGCCGCAAGAAGATCAACGCCTTATTCTCGTCTCTTCGTTCACTCCTTCCCCCGTCCGACTGCTCGGTAATTACTTTAAAACACATATCTCGAAATTTTACTTGATTTGACGTATGATTCCATGCATATATACACACCATACAAACATATAGCAGAGTTTATGCTAACTAGTGATACTGTATATAAACCGATATTATCTCATCAAGATTCATGCTGAAACTGAAATGTTCCAATATGATCCAAACATGTCGATCTCATGGGCAACTACTAAAAATCACCAAACGTAATCAAGATTCAATATACAATTAAAAGAATCACAGGACCTAATCCGAAAACGTTAATTTCTTGCAGAAGAAGTTAAGTATTCCAGCGACTGTTTCTCACGCGTTGAAGTACATTCCAGAGCTGGTAGAACAGATCAAGAAGCTCTTACAGAAGAAGGAAGAGCTCATGGTAAGGCTCTCTGGCCAAAGAGATCTCCTATGTGAAAACGACAAAGATGATGAGAAGAAGAGCGAACCGACAAAGGCGACTGGTTTTGGATCGATTGTCACAGTGGCGAGAATCAATGAGACAGAAGCGGTGGTCCAAATCTCATCGCTCAAGGCTCACAAATGTTCGTTTCCGAATGTTTTAAGAGGTCTCGAAGAGGATGGCTTCGTTATAATAGACGCTTCTTCTTCGCTGTCTCGAGGAGATCGGCTCTTTTATACTGTACATTTTCAGGCGGAGGCTCATCACAAGTTGAGCTGCGGAGATTTAAGAGACAAGCTGCTGTCTTTGATTTGTATGAGAGATGTGTGGAAATCAGTTTAAATGCTTTAGTTTACATGTCTTAAATTGTTTGTTCTTAGTTAACTAATCATGTTCTCTAATCACACTACAAATCAAAGGTGTTAGTTCTATAATTAGTGTCAATTTCCAATCTCACCAGGATCCTTTGCCTTGTGCTATATATATATATACACACATATAAATATTATGTATTTGGACTTTCACCAAATGAAGAACAACATAGATTGGAATGTCATCAAGATTTACAAAAATCTTTCAGAATAGTTACAATTATAGATCCCACGGTTTAGATTCTACATGGCAATAGATTCAATGGGATTCCAGCAAAGTGTTTGGAGATAAAGATAGTAAGAGGAATGAAGATTCACTTCTATGGCTGCCAAAGGTTTTGTTACAGAGTTTATTACGTAATCAGAAAGATGAAGCAGAAAATGAATTATACGCCCTTGCCAGAGTGTGTAACACACACATATATGTAGATGTAGATTGATATGTATAGATATAGAGATATACCTAAGCCTTCTTTCTTGGAACGCAAGACACCTAAAAGGGTCTGAAGAAACTCTCTCAGTTATCCTCGGTGAAAACCTTGAAGATAAAGTCCCGGAAACGCCTCGAATACTGCCTCGGATCCACAGCCGATATCGATAACGGGTCATACTGAATACTCTTGTAGGCGTGTTCGAGCTTCTTGCTTATGTCGTAGTCTTGAAGTATGTCTATAATGCCAAAGATCATCACTACCTCGTAGTATTCTCCCGTTGGCTCCCCGATAAGCTGCAACTCGCAGTCGCTTCTTCTCATCGTTCTCTCTGCCCGTGCTGGCATGTTACCTCCCAATCTGATGCTCGCCCACCTGCAAACAGAAAAATTGTTTGGCAGCCGAGAAAACAAGGGAAAACAGAGCAGAAAGAAAGCAGAGCTGGGAAAATTTTCTCATTATGCTTCTTTACAAGCATACATATGTGCAGCTAGTTCTCTGTAACAGTTTTTTTGATACGGGTTCAAAGTTTTTGGCCATCAATCTGGTGTTACTGCAAAGTTGCAAGTGTTTTACCTCGAGGGGTCTGAAAGAAGCTGATCCACGTCTGCTCTAGAAAGCCGAGGGCCTGTATCATCCTCGGATTCACCTGAAAAAACGAGAAGAAAAAGGCTTTCATCAGCGAATGATGCGTTCTGGGGATAAATGATTCGATTCGGGAAGGGTTAAGCGGCAAACCAATAGGCGTTCGAGCTCCAGAAGGAATCAGCTCCCCAGCGACAGATGCTTCTCGGAAGTGAATACCAACCAGAAGACTGTAATCCATGATTCTTTCCTGTTCTAGAAACTCGCAGTCTTTATCCACTTGCCTGTAAAACAATGTGTTGGAATGAATGAAAGGATTCGAGGAAATAGAAAAGATCGATACGGGTAGAGATTGGATAATATCTCACCTGATGAACTCCTGGTACCATGCTTTCTGCAGTCTGAAAACAAAATTCAGGTCGAGATCTTTCAGGATTGTGTTTGAATCAATCTCTGACTCGGGCTTGTCAGTTGTCCGACCAAGAGAAGATCCTTTCAAGTCAAAGCGCCTGTGGATGCAATACTCGGAACGAAACAGGTTGCCCATAATGACAAACCTCACCTGCATTTCGTGGATGAAATATTAAGAAAATCGGAATACCCTTTTAGCTGTATGCTTTTATTTAGCTTTATTTTGAAATTTCCGAATGACAAGAGCAAACATCCTCATCCTGTAGAGCTAATACAACAATTTTTTGTTAGCCCGAAGAACAAAATGCTAAAATTTGTGCACCTTCTTTTGGATCGGTCCAGTCAACTTCACACAGTGTAGACCGTAGAACCTGATTACCAAAGTGTTCTCAAATGCTCGAACATGATTGTAATATGCTGCAAGCATCCTTAGAAGAACCTGCATTGAATACAAAAAAAAAAAAAACAGAAAGCAATTTATCCATACCCTGAATCTAGATCCGGTAATAAAAGGCAAGGGCTTGCAGTTCCAACGAGGAACTCACTTTTGTTTCCGACTTCTTCATCGTCTTTATCATGTAACGATCATCATTGGTTAAATAGAAAAAGCTACCACTTTTACCGGGGGATGATAGTTCCCTTAGGGCATCGTCCCCACAGATAGATAACATGTAATCAGCTGGGTCTACCTTGAACAGCTTTCTCAAGCTCCTGGAGACAAAAATAGTTACATACGGTTAGAATCTGCAAGATGGGTGGGAGTACATAAGGTAGGGTTCAATATAGTTTGAGTAAGAATATGAAATAAGCAGAAGCATGTGTTGTGTCTGACCTAAAAACTAATGGGCAATAGTCTTTCCATTTGAATTCACTAGATTGATGTGGAGGAGTGTATCTGGTTCCCTCTGGTGGAAACCTCGTCCATATCTTCTCCTTTGGGTCAAAAGCTGAAGGCTTCAGATCAAGAGATACAATCGGAGCTTGTCTTCCGACAGAATGCCTGTATAATTTGCACAAGCATACCTTTAGAAACAGCAACCATCATACCATTTGCACTAACAAGATCGAAGCATCATCAAATTGTATAATAGAGGAGTATGCTAAAAAGAAACAAGTAGGAGATGCAAGTTGAAATATTTTACCTTATTCCTAGCTGTAGATTAAGCATAAGCTCATAATTCCGATGGCCTTTGGATATCGTCTCACCTTGCTTCCTCCCTGCCCTCGGCAGTCTCATGGGCAGAGGGGATGGCCTTGTGTTCTGCATGCTGCCATCAGCCTCCAGTCTCAGCAAATCAGCATCCAAATCCCTCCTCGTGCAATCAGAATCGCCGGTGCCATTACCACTGTCCCCTCCCCACATATTCATCTTCTCGAATGCCCTATCTACACCCACACTCACCCTTCCATCAACTGACATCCTTCTCGGCTTCTCTACACGCTTGGAAGAATTCCAAACAGAGAGCTTTTTCTGTGAAGGCATCACAGGAACCCTCTCTCCGCTGCAGATATTGTACTCGCTAAGATTATTGTACACATCCTTAGGATCCCATTCAGGATTCCCCTCGTTTCCCGAAGGGTAATAAGTACCGTTCATCTCTTCTGGATCCTTGGACCAATGACCTATGTAGAAACTCCCATCATCCCATTTGAAGGTACCATTTCCTTTAGGGAAACCATCTTCCCAAAACCCGTCATACCTACTTCCATTAGTCCATACAAAAGTCCCTTTGCCGCAGATCATGCCATTCTTCCATTCTCCAATGTAATAGCTTCCATCCCGCCATTGGTATTTTCCTTGCCCTTCTTGCAAACCCCTCCTCCATTCCCCGTCATGCATATCTCCGTTAGCATAACTTTTGATGCCATGTCCATGTTTCAGGTTCATTACCCATTGCCCTTTATACGTATCCCCACTGGGACCCGTGTAAGTGCCAATCCCGTCCATGTATCCGCTCTTGAATTCACCTTCGTATGTGGCCCCGGAAGGCCACCCGAACTTTCCCCTCCCCATTGTTTTCCCATTGTACCACTCGCCAATGTACATGCAGCCATCTGTCCATAGGTATTTCCCCTGCCCGTGGGGAAAGCTATCATACCATTGCCCTGTGTAATAGTCCCCGTTCGGAAGAATTCTCTCCGCCTGGTATAGATCTCCTGTGCTGCTCCTGCTATTGCTGCTCTCATCATCATTTTCATCAGTGGTAGTATCATCATCTGTCTGAGGAGCCACTGATATTGTTCCAAAAATGCTGTTTGCCCGCTTCTTGGCTTGCTGGGTCTTCCGCACAGTCACCTCCCATGCTTTTAGAACACAACTTTGTTCTTTGCTCATTGTGTTAAGCTGCAAGAGATTTCGCTAGAGCCACAGTTATGTTTTAAATCCTAGACCTTTCTCTCATGAAGAAAGGAAAACAAGATTATCTTTGTTCAGACAACAATCCTAAAGATCACACTACACATAACCAGGGCGAACTGACCAGGGTTTGAAGAAAAAGAAAATAATGAATCTAAAATATTTCAATCAGAAGCAACACAAAATAAAACCGGCAAAAACATTTGTCCTCTGCATTCTTTTGTTCTTTGCCTCTGTGAATTTCAGTTTCCTTTTTCCTTGGAAAAAAAATGGGAAACAAGGTGGAGAGGAATGAAAAAAAGGGTTGATTTTGTCATTCAGTATACAACATTATCGGAATGAATGTTGCTCCGATCCATGTTCGAAACCTAGCAGAGAAACAGAGAGAAAAAAACCAATGGCCAAAAGAGTTAAGAGATGAAAGTTCTCTCCGACATTTCATCTTTTCTTGTCAATTCCTCCTGCTAATTTTGTCGTTCAAATAACAACCCATTCATCCCCTCAAACCTCTGAAAGCCTTGAGATTTGGAGAAACAAGAAAGACCCGTGTTTTCTATTCTTAGCATCTCCGACCATCCCTCTCATGAATACAACACAATTTGCAAGAAAATGTAACCGAAAAAAAAAAGAGAGAAGAAAAAGTAACAATAATAATTTTTGATCGAGTCATACAAGAGACATCTTGAAGCCTGTGGGGGATCTCCGATTCGGACCCGACAACATCTACTATTGAAAAACAAGAACAACTTGTAAACTAAATTTCCAGAAACTCAAAGCTCAGTGCGGCATTATGTCGAACAGTTAACAGAACTGCCAAAGCACATATATCAACCCTTAAATCGATCGCCTATCTTTCGCTGGAATCCAACTATCGGACAGCGATTCTACTAAAAAAATCCATCAAGGGTCACTTAAATTCAACGAAACTAAACTTCCATTACCCCTTTTGTTTCCCCATATATCTTCCAATCAATCAAGACAAACAACGAGAGAAGAAGACAGAGCAGGGAGGGGATTAAACAGAAGGGTTCGTAGTAATATCTTTTACGCCTCCGCCGCCGGTGAAGCCAGTTCCGATCACATCCTTAAAAAATCTGCTAACAAAATCTACACTTTATAAATATGTATGATATGTAACATATACAGCTCCAAATACATATTTTATGAAATATATTATGGGCCTGGATCATTTGTTGGTTATATGGGCCGAGATGTTTGGTCGTAGTATGAGGCCCATATCTCAACAGTTATCCGTCACATGATTTTAAATTAGCATAAATTAAATTTAAGATAATTGCGTCGTTCGAGAAGAACCTGGGACCTTCGCAACGCCGTTGAGAAAGAGACAAATGGCTCCGTCACCTTCACATGCAATTTTATCCCTTTTTTTTTCTCTTTTTTCTTTGGTTTTACTTTCGGTATTATGTACATAATAAACTCAATAATTGTGGGTTTTAATTACTAATATTTTTTTACTGTGAATTAAAAAAAAGCAGGAGAGTGTTTTTTCTTTAACTTTTTTTTATGGAGACATATTATAATTGTAATTAACTTATTGGATCATATAACAATTTTTCTTTGCTTTATAAAAAAATAATTTTTTTGCGATTAGGATGCGCAGCAAACTCCGTAATAGATGGAAGATATCTAGAAATTATTATTTGAAATACTCCATGGACCATGGATAAAACTCATTAAAATTTTTGAATTTATAAAATGATGAAAAAATAATTTTTAAATTTTTTTACTTGACCAAAAAATATTTATTTGTAACAATTTTTTTTGGAGGAGATAAAAGTTCCCATACTTATCACTTATAATAAGAACGAGATACGATGTTACTTATTAATTAAATAATTGATAATTCCAACTTTGATGTTAATTAGTTGATAATTTAATTTCCATAACCAATGATTTTCCTTCCCAACTTATGGTAAACAAAAAAATATTTACCTCAAAAAAAGAAAAAAGGAGAAGAACAAGAAGAATGGCACGTGCAAGGGCACGTGCGTTGAACGCGACGAAGAGGCGAACGGGGAGCTAAAGCTGAGTCCATGACCTGTATAATCTGTTACGAAATTCTGATGTATCCCATCACCCGCGCCACGTCAGCATTCCCGCCCAATAACAAACAGGCAAATCGCGGACAGAGCGGCCGTATTTTAAAAATAATTTCTAATTTTTAATGAATATAACAAAATTCCCAAAAAGAAAATCTCGGAATTCCTTGTTCGTATTTGCCATCTCCGTCTCTGAGCAGACTGCAACTTCTCGAATTCTGACCCACTCTTTGAATCACACTTGTAGAACAAGTCTCATATTCTTAGGAGATTGTCCTCGGCTCAAGGGTTCTAGGGTTTGCATTCGTTTGATTCGTCGTCTTTGGTATCGCGACAATGGCAGAGAAGAAGGACGAGGGGCGAGAGACCCAGTTCGCGTTCGAGGGCGAGGAAGAGAACGGTGATTTGGAAGAGAACGCAAAGTCGGACAGCAGCAGTGATAGTGGTCGCAGCAATGACGACGGAGATCTCGAAGAAGACGATGCTTTCACTTCCGAAATTCAATGGCCGCAGAGCTACAAGTATGTTTTGAAACCCTCGTGTTTCTTCTCCTGTTCTTGTCCTTTTTGTGGGTTCGGAAGTGGTGATACTGTTTTGTCGCAAAATCTCCCTTTGTTTCACGATGAAAATATGTACTTGTTATGAACGAATCTTCTGTAGATGAATCACTTGCTGGTTATTCTTTGTATTCTCACCCTAGAACACTTTTTTCCTGATAATCGAGGCTGTTCAATACGTTTCGCTTCATGAGAGTATAGTACGAGTAGTGCCCTGATGATTGTTTTTCAGTTCATCAGGACCACTGAATTCATAGTTTCGGCTTTACATAGATTCTTGTTCGCATGATTCCGTCGCTTCTCAGAGGCAAACTCATCCTCTGCAGTTCTGTCTTATTTTAGTGTTATGTTTTGCATTTGTAGCTTTCTTGAAGCCTGTGGGAGTTGCAAAGTTTCAATCTTACGATCAAATCTGATAGCTTTGGGAAGTAATAATATCGACCGATTCTTATCTTGTGGGGTTGTTTTGGAACAGGGAAACAACTGATTCTTACACCATTGCTGCCTCGCCGATCTTCGGGTCCCTAAAGAGTTTCTCAAGTTTCCATAGAAACAGCAAGAGTAGTTTGGATCTTGACACAAAATCTCCTTTGCTCCCGGAGAATACTGAAGATGTGGACAGAATCTCAGTTACACAATCTGCTTGGTCGCATAAAGGTTCTTTCGCAGAAGAGTTACCTATTGGTCGTGGATGCAGCTTCACGCAAACAATTTTTAATGGTAAGTGTTGCAACAACTCCTTTCCGTGATCAGTGATAGTAACCCTGCATAACTCTTCGGAAAAACTCTTTGCCGGTAGTATATTTGGATAATTATAGTTCCTTCAGTTTGAGAAGTGATCATAAGATTAGATCTTGTCTGTAAAGTTGACACCCATGTCTGCTAGTGTATATATGCGTATATATATCGTTCTCTTCATAATATACGGAAAAGCTTCAACTTTGTTGCATTTTTTTATGGAAGGGGTAAATGTAATGGCTGGAGTTGGGCTACTTTCAACACCTTTCACGGTGAAAGAAGCTGGATGGGCAAGTATGTTCATCCTTGTCTTATTTGCCGTCATATGTTGTTACACTGCTTCTCTAATGAGAGACTGTTTCGAGAGTAAAAGCGGCATAGTTACGTACCCTGACATTGGAGAAGCTGCTTTCGGGAAATATGGACGCATTCTGATATGTGTAAGTTCCCAATCCCTTTTATGATTTCATACGAGCCAGTCGTGTTCTGACATAATCCGGATCATAGAAGAAATAACTTATAAAAATGAGGGCATAGATTAGAATGATGCATTGATGAAGCTGTCATATAAAGAGTATGATAGTTCTTCAATTTTTGTATGTCACAGGTGCTACTGTACACGGAGCTGTATGTAAGTACATTTATTTTCTTTATCCATAGATCTTGGACCTCAGCTTATATAGCTACTTTTCTTATTCAACTCACTAGGTTTTATGTCCACTTTGACAGTCATATTGTGTCGAATTCATCATTCTGGAGGGGGATAACCTTGCCGGTCTATTCCCCGGTACATCCTTGAACTGGATCGGTATCCATCTCGACTCCACACATTTGTTTGGAATCTTAACTGCTCTCATTGTTCTGCCAAGTGTTTGGTTGAGGGATCTTCGCATCATCTCGTATCTTTCAGGTACAAGAACTTGTTTCAGATACGAAATCCATAAAAAGCGGTTTAGCAAATACTAAATTGTTCTTTTTTTTTTCATAAATTCTGCAGCTGGTGGGGTTTTCGCCACACTTTTGATTGCTTTAAGCACGTTTTTCCTCGGTACGACCGGTGGAATTGGATTTCATCATACCGGCGAGCTTGTAAAGTGGAGCGGCCTTCCATTTGCCATCGGTGTCTATGGGTTCTGCTATTCTGGCCATTCCGTGTTTCCGAATATATACCAATCCATGGCTGATAAAACCCAGTTCACAAAAGCATTGATAACATGGTAAAACACCGAAATCTCGTCAATCTTCCATCACAGCTGGATACTAAATCTGTCCCTATATTGATTTCTTGAATTCCTACCGTCTTTGCAGTTTTCTTTTATGTGTTGTGATATACGGAGGAGTTGCAGTGATGGGGTATCTCATGTTTGGTGAAGCTACATTGTCTCAGATAACACTGAACATGCCAAAGGACGCGTTTGCTTCACAAGTAGCACAATGGACAACTGTAAGAGAAACAAAACTAGATTTGTTTCTGTATCTATGGAGTTCTCATGTTATAATGACAAACTGTTTTACTATGTTTCTCATCCCCTTTACAGGTCATCAACCCGTTCACAAAATACGCGTTGTTGATGAATCCATTGGCCAGGAGTATAGAAGAACTTCTACCAGCTAGGATCTCGGACAGTATCTGGTGCTTCGTCCTGCTAAGAACAGCACTTGTCGCATCTTCTGTTTGTGTGGCTTTTCTTCTACCCTTTTTCGGTAAGGACACGCATATCCTTTAGCTGTAGCGGTTAGTTATCTAGATGAAATGAACCCTTTGAAGCTACAAAGTCAAAGAGATAACCAGACCAACCAACCTCTGTCTTGATACCACTTCCATGACTCTGGTTTCACTTCCCTGTCTTAAAACAAGACAATCAGATTGATTTTGCGTGCGTTTTTTTCTTCAATTTTTGTTGACAGGACTTGTGATGGCACTGATAGGATCTCTTCTCAGTATACTAGTGGTACTCATCTCTCTCTCTCTCTCTCTCTCTCTCTCTCCCTCCCTCCCTCATTGCTTCAATTTCTAAACATGTTGTCCTGCTTCTGGAGTCCTCTACTTAAGGTTCTTAAACTTGGTTCAGGCGATAGTAATGCCAGCTCTGTGTTTCATGAAGATAGTTGGGAACAGAGCCACAAGAACACAGGTACCCATTCCATTTCTTACCCTTATCATCTGGAATTTGGTTCAGTATATTCATGTCTCTCTTTGGTCTCTCTCTCTCTCTCTCCCTCTCTCCCTCTATGGTGGATTTGGAACGTTATTACCACACGAACATGCTCGAAAACAGAGAATCTTGGAATTTAGAGACAAAAGATTCCTTAAATTCGTTTTTTTTTTTGGTGGGTGTCACAGATTGTGCTGAGTTCAGCAATTGTGGCGATTGGCGTCGTGAGTGCCATCTTGGGGACGTACTCTTCGGTGGCAAAAATCATCAACAACTATTAATCACACGAAGGGCCTTTCCTCGCTTATATACGATGCATGATTATTATATAGATTTAAATGCTTTGATAAACCAAATTTCTATGTTTACATGGTTTGTTTTATCTTGTTCTCGTTTTATTTTTTGGCTTCTAGGATTGTGCCCTGCTTTTGCTGCTTTTTTGTTACATAGTATGTTTATAAGCGCTCGAGTTTAAATATGAATCGAGATTAAGAGCAAAATAAAAATTTTATAGTCTAAGTAGGGTCCATAAAAAGCATGAACGCAATGGTATTATAGTTTATCGAAAATATACCTATATGATATTTGTGATGGGATTCTTTCGTTTTCTTACATGAATGATTCTGTCGCCACAAGTTCTGTTTTTGGGCCGGTTGGCTATTATTTTATTCCCCGATTATTGGTTTTAAAAGAAAATTAAACTAAAAATCAATCGAATGAAAAATCCAAAATATCTGTCCCGTATAAAATCATATTTACACCTTTGAAAAGGACATCACACACGTATTTATTGAGAAATTAGATTTGAATTAACATCACCAAAAAAACAAATAAATAAAATAAATCGATTTTAATATGATGTAATCCACGGTTACAATTGTAATTATTTTTTCAATTAATCTAATACTCGGGATTAGGCATAGGGACTGTTGTGAATTTTGGTACGTGGTTCTATCAACAAGAAGCAATTATCCCGACAAAAATAAATAAATATCTGGACGGGTGTACGGTAACAGAAGTGAGCGTATCCGCAGGCAATAACTCCCACCAATTCGGACGTTAGATTTTTTCGGGAAAAGTCTTTTAGATATGCTCTTGTAAGTCAACACACGTGCTCTATGGATGACGTCATCACTAATGTGTTTTTCATCTTTTTTTAAAAAAAAAATCTAATAATGCAACAAAAGATTATTTCATATCCCCCTCCTTTTTAATTTATCAAATTTACGTTTCGATCGTTGTATTTTTTTTTGGTTTTCACGTCACAACGATCATAATTAAGACAATTATTTCAATTTTAAGATGTCAATCAAATTTAATAAATTATATTCCTATTTAAGTTAAATTCAATATAAACTTAATTATATACTTAACATTAATTTTTAAAAATGAAAATTGAAATTAGACTGAACAAATCGAGTATAAATATGTCAAACTTTATTATATACTTTACATTAATTGTGTTAGTAAAAGGCATATAAGATTTTTTGTTTTTTTTAAAGCGTAAAAAAAGCTAAAACGTTAAATTTTATAAAACGAGTAAGAAAAATGCCTAGAAAAACTAAAATGATAACTATTAAGTAATATTCCATCAGTTTTAAAATAATTATAGTTTTAGGTTATTTCATATTTTTTTAAAAAAAAGAAAAAAAACAATGTTATTATTAATAATTTATTAGAATTTGATAGGGAAAAAATTAGAAATTAACGATAAAAAATGTTTTGAAAATATAGAATCATGATAAATATTTTTAAACATGGAAAATAACCTAAATCTACAAATATTTTAAAGTGGAGAGAATATAAAAAATAGTTTAAAACGTCAATCATTGTGAAATGGAAAAGTATAATTTTCAGAATAAAAAAACTTTAAAAAACGATCAAAATTAAATAAAATAAAAATTAAATAGAAAACATGTTGCAAAGTGGAAACGACCAATTTATCTCTTTTTGTGTAAAATATAAAAAGAAATGAAAGGATATCTTAGCTTTTTGAATGGAGAGGTGAACGATAATATAAAGTTTAAAAGAATTAAGACAAACTGCACACACGTGGCTTGACTTTCTGAGGAAATTTATCTATGGAAATTTCTCGACATTGGATGACGTGTTTAGTGGTTTCTTGAGCTACGTTTAAAGCGACACCTTCATGATGAATGAAACGGAGTTAATCTATGCATGCCAATCAAATCTAATCAAGATATAACTGCTTTGATTTTAAGAATATTCGGAACTTATATAGGATATACATAATACCAACATATATATGATAATTTTAACGGCAACGATAGGATCAAAGATTGATTATACACACACACATATATATATATATATAGAGAGAGAGCGAGTATAAAAGCAGATTATGGGTTGAACAAAATGAGTAATTATATAAAATAACAATTTCATAGATGATTTATGTACGTGGGTATATTTTTAATTAAATGCTCGTGGTTATTATGATATGCTATGCTTGTCCAATAAAAACAATATAAACGTAAAAACACCTACAAATATATGGAATAACATCACATGTAAAAGAAATAGTGTTTTTTCTTAAGTAATTACGGTTTTTATCCACCGTAAACTACACGTTAAGTGTCATGGGAATAGAGAAGAAAGGCCCACTGCCTATGAGATTAGACCCATCGCTTAGGGACTTCAATTCGACAGATTTAACAGGCTTGATGATATATTGAGGTGAGGCCACACTTTGCCACTTGCTCTTATACCACTTGCCCACATGGACCCCCCCTCCCCTTCATTGCCCCATCTCTCTCTATTTCCTCGTTATCTCCATACTATAACCATATAGTATGATAATATTGTATGAGGATTCAGGAGCATAAAGTCGTATTTGATTTGGGTGCAAATATCTTACAACAAATTAAATCAACTGTTGATAAGTTAGTGTGTGAAGTGAAGTGACGAGTTTGACTTTGAACTCCAGCTATGTATTACATTAATAGTGATTAAATCAACGAACAGATCGTATAGAAACAGCATATTGGATTTGGATAAAACCGACACTTGGATTATAGATTTAGCAATAAAAACGTAGACGTGTAGCCATAAGTCCGAACTTTCCAAACCCTATATATATTTTCGTAGCCTGAAAATCTATGATTACTTTTATATAGGATACGCATATAATAATATGTTGTTATTTAATAAATTTTAATAATCTAATGTTTTATGTATTCAGATTAACTAAATTAGGTTATGGTTTTGGCATTTCTCTCTTTATAGACGTTTGCACCAGCACCACCCGATGTTACAGGGAAAAAGAAAACCAGACTTTTTTTTTCATTTATTCCTTTTAGGGAAAATGGCAAAAACCCACACAGATTATAACAAATGTGTAAAATTAGTACATCAATTTTTTATTTGATAAAATCCCCCACCCGATTTCAAAATTTCCCATTTTCTACCACCGATTATTCCTTAAATTTCCAATCAACACAGGGAAGGGATTTGATCGTGCCACATCAGCATCCCATTGTTTATGTGGCATGACACATCCGTAAAAGTGCCACGTCAGGTGACACGTAATCAGTCCTGTCAGCAATTTCGATTAGTTAAATCGGTTCCCTTAACCGATTCCGTTTACTGTAAACCGAAATTTTTTTTAAATCGAAATTTGGGACTTAGGGTTTCGTTCGAAACCCTAAATCAGAATGCGCATTTCCTTTGTCTCCTCTCCACTCCTCTGTCTCCTCTCCTCTCCTCTCGTCACCTGAGAAGATCGCTGTCGGAGACGAGCTCCGGTGAGACGGCATGGCTCATGCGTTGCTCCTCGCTCGTGTTCCAGGCTCCATTTTCGGCTGTGCTCCAGATTCGGTTGTGCTCCAGATTCGGTTGTGCTCCAGTTTCGCTCCTGCTCTACTTTCGGCATTGCTCCTGCTCCAGTTTCGCTGCTTCTGTGGTTTGTGGTGCTCCACTTGGTCTACTGCTCTCGGTGGTTCAGGGTGTTCGTCGTTCTTCGGTGGTTTCGTCGTTCTTCGGTGGTTCGCTCCTTCTCCTAGGTCGATACTTGTCTCGGTGGGTTACAGTATTCGTGTTTCTCTAGCTCTAGGGTCGGTGCTCCGAACTTCTGCAAGATGAGGTAAGTTTTCTGGGTTATAACACTTAGTTTGTTCGCAAGAGTTAATACTTCGATTGTTGTAGAAGAAGAAAGTTAAGATTTAGTTTTGAAATTGTATGCAGCTGGATTCAGATTAACTTTTACATGGGTGGTTTTATGGAAGAAGCGAATAGCAAAAGTTATTACCTAGGTGGGTTAGTTGAGAGAGGTGTTTGGTTTGATTCGGATACTCTGTGTTGGTTCACTTTTGAAGAATTTGTCAAATCTCGTAAGATAGGTTCTCCAATAAGAGAAATGTGGTATAAGTTGGCAAGAGAGCCTCTAGAAAACAAAAGAAGGGTTAGGAAAGAGATTGTGGACAGTGAAATATGTGAAATGTGTGAAATGGCAAAAAAAGATGGTAGTTTGGATGTTTTTATCGACCACCAAGAGACAGAGCCAGATGTAGAACCTCGTCCCCGACTTACTTGGGAAAATTCAGCTGCTGAGGGTGATCACGATGACAGTGATGATGATAGTGATGATGAAGATTTTGTTGAGGATTGTGAGATTAATGATTCATTATCAGATGAATGTTGGTATAGTGATAATGATATTGGAGAGTTTGATGATTTCGATTTTGATGGTGATGATTTTGTTGAAGAAGTCCCCTGTGGTCCGGTTGGTGATGATGATAGAGATGAGTGGTATCTGGTTTGCAGAGATAGCTCGTCTGACGAGTATATAGATAGTGATGGGAATGTCCCACCAACCCCGGAAAACACAGATGAAGAATGGGAGAACTTTGATAATCCACCAAGAAGACAAGCTTCAACTTTTCCCCCAAATGATTTTTTATATCTTGGGAGAACTTTCAACTCAGGGGACGAGTTTAAGAAAGCTTTGTTTGACTATGTGTTGGATAAGAAATTTAATGTGAAGTTGTCAAGGTGGGACAAGACGAAATTGGAAGCTATATGTTGCAATGTAGGGTGCCCGTGGAGGGTTTACTGCTCGGTTGAGACCCCCATAAGCAAGTGGATGATCAAGATTTATAAGGATGATCATAACCATGAGAAAGACACTTATGCGAGTATGTTGACAATGCGTCAAATTGCGAGGTTGTATGCAGACAGGATTAGAACAGAGTTAGCCTTCACAGCTGAAAAAATGCAGATTGACATTCAAAGATCGTATGGTTTGACGGTCACTCTTACCAAATGTTTTAAGGCAAGACGTATTGCATTGAAAATGGTGATGGAAGATCCTCAAATCCAGTTTAAGAAGTTGTGGGACTATGAGTTAGAGCTGAATAGGTCAAATCCAAATACCACAACGGAAATCGGATTAGCTAAAGTGTTGAAGCGTCAGGGAGTATTCGACCGTTTCTATGTGAGTTTCGGAGTGCTGCGAGAGTCGTGGAAAGCACACTGTCGTCCCATTATTGGTTTGGATGGCTGTTTTTTGAAATGGGAGATGAAGGGTGAACTACTAGCTGCTGTTGGAAGGGATGGCAATGATGGCATGTTCCCTATTGCTTGGGCAGTTGTACGTATCGAAGATACAGATACATGGACCTGGTTTGTCAAGAAATTACGATTAGATTTGGGATTAGATGATGGAAGGGGGCTAACTATAATGTCCGACAAGCAAAAGGTAATTGATATATGATTCTTTTCTAAAAGTACATATTATTTACTCTTCGAAATATCTCGTAATCTGTTTTATTTGCTTTTGTTTTTTGTAGGGGTTAGTGAATGCAGTCGAAAATGAGCTTCCTCACGCCGAGCACAGGATGTGTACACGACATATATTTGCTAATTTCAAAAAGAAATTCAAGGATCTTGAGTTGAAACTGCTATTCTGGAAGGCTGCAAAATGCTACCTCGTACGTGAGTTCGAAGGATACGCCCTTGACATTAGAAGGTACAATCCATTGGCGTATGAAGCATTTATGCGGGCTAATCCTAGGAGGTGGTGTCGGGCATTTTTCAATCCTGAGTCGCGTTGCAATGCAGTCCAAAACAACTTGTCGGAGAGTTTTAATGGTTCGATCAGAAATGCCCGACTACGGCCAATAATTGATATGCTTGAGGAAATCCGCCGAAAAGCAATGCAACGTAACGCACGACGAGCATGTCAGGCTGAAAGGTGTAAAACTGAGTTCACACCAAGGTTTATGAGGAAGCTGGACACCATGCTGGCCCGAGCACGACATTGTCACATCATAAGAAGTGGACAGGGAAAATATGAGGTTTCTGAATTTGGTGTTAGCTACACGGTTGATTTGTCTGCAAATACATGTGCTTGCCGGAGATGGCAACTTATGGGAATACCTTGTCAACATGCCATTATTGTAATCAAAGTGACTCGAGACAAACTTTCAAGGTAAAATAACAAAGTACAGTTTCTCATAACTTCTTGAAATTTAATATACTACTTACTAACTTTTAAAGTTATTTGCAGGTACGTTTCTCATTACTTCCTGAAATCAACATGGCAGGCAACATACCAGAACAACATTAACCCTGTCAATGGTGAACCGTTATGGCAAAGATCCGACAAACCACCAATTTTAGTCCCTGATGATAGAAAGATGCCTGGTCGGCCAAGTAAACATAGCCGAAGAAAGGATCCTCATGAATCACCTACAAAAACCGGACACATGACTCGACATGGAAGGCTGTTTCGTTGTAGCCGATGCAAACAAACGGGGCACAACGCAAAGACTTGCAAGAATGAGCCCATTAACATGGTAAGGACATGAATGACATCTGTGGTACATTAATTTATTTACATGTTTTTGGGTTGCGATTGTCATCAATCATTGCTTTCTTCTTTACAGCAAGGACAATCAAGCACTGCAGCATCAAATAGTAGTAATGCAGCTTCCAAAAGAAAACAAGCATCAATTTCGGATAACAACACAATGTCCAATGCTCAGACTCATGCAAACTCAGCTCAAGGTATTTCATTTTTTGTTCTTTGCATTTTCATAATTTTGGGACGGTGGTTATATAATAAGCAATTTCCAATGATAGATACTTGTATACCCACTCAATCCAGTCAAACAATGCAATCTGGTCTTAACCTGACTACCAGACGACGTCGCCTTCTGGGAATGACTCAGAATCAGTTTAATATCCCACGGCCAAGTCGTAGTAATATGGGGTAAGTATGATGTTAAACTACCATTGTGGATGTCATTCGATAGTAGTATTCTGTTTTTAATCGTTGTTTTATCTGGTTTGCAGATCGAAAAATGACAAAGATGTTCAACGCGATGGACCTTCGGGGACATGCTGATCGGATTGGACAAATTTAGGATTATTGGATCATTTTCAGACTTTTTTAGACGTTATGTTGGAGACATGTAATGTTGGATCGTTTTCAGACATGTTATGTTGGTTCATGTTGAGACATTTGGAGACATATAATGTTGGATCATGTATGTTTGTTGGATTATGTATGTTTGTTGGATCAATTTGAGACATTTGGAGACATGTAATGCTGCCTCTTTTTATTTAGTATGAATCAGTTAGTGTTAGAGACATGCAATGTTGTCTCTTTTTATTGGGTAATTTAGTACAGGTACAATCATAGACAACAAAGACAAACAAGATGAATACCAACCAGTATTTCGTACATAGAAAAACAACCGAGGCTACTAGTACAACTCGATTACATTGATTCATACAAATACAACCGACAATAGCAGTACCAAAACCTTAACCATCATCACAACTTCCAAATTTAAAATACAGAAATACGAAAGTAGTATAAAAACATAACAATTCCTATTAAGACAAACACAAACTTGTATTTCTCGGCTTCGATATGTTGCACCTTAGCTTTGTAGATTTCCAACTCATTTGCCAAGACATCGATTTTTTCCACTTTTGCTTTGTAAATTTCCAACTCATGTGTCAATGCTTCGATTTTTTTGTCATTGCCTACATAATTCTCCATTTGTCCTTGTAATGATTCAAAGGCATCTCTCAATTCGTCGATTTCTTCAATTGTAGCCTCATCAAACCATTTGAAAACATGCTTTCTCGTGCCCTACAAAAACCAACAACATCCTTTCAGATTCAACTAGACATCCAAATCCGAAATGCAACCAATACTGTTACATACATAACTAATGTTATATACACAATACCTCTTGATTAGCACATCGAAAAAATACTCTTCCGGGATTGTTGTCTGTTTTTGAAGTATATCGCACGATACGACTTCCACATTCGCATTTCTGTGGGAATCCTTTAGCCGATATAGCTTCACCTATTTTGTTATGAGAAATCCCACTATATTTCGAACTGCCTTCCGATTTAAAACTCATTCTACACAAAGATCCGAACATTAACCCATCAAAATAGAACAATCATGTCGGATCGAATCTGGCATTCGCGTACCAAACGAGACAATTACACAGACCGAAAATTGTGTACCTGCCAAAGCAATATCAGGCGAACCACGACGCAGGCGAACAACGATGCACGCGAACCACCGAGACCAGTAGGGTCAGACAAAACACGATGAACCACCAAGACCGAGATAGGAGTGAACTACGGAGACGCAAGAATGAACCAACGAACCAGGAATGAACCACCGAGACGACTATCACCCACGCCGGAGCAACGCATGAGCCATGCCGTCTCACCGGAGCTCGTCTCCGACAGCGATCTTCTCAGGCGACGAGAGGAGAGGAGAGGAGACAGAGGAGTGAAGAGGAGACAAATGAAATGCGCATTCTGATTTAGGGTTTCGACCTAAGTCCCAAATTTCAATTTAAAAAAAAATTCGGTTTACAGTAAACCGGATCGGTTAAGTGAACCGATTTAACTAATCGAAATTGCTGACAGGACTGATTACGTGTCACCTGACGTGGCACTTTTACGGATGTGTCATGCCACATAAACAATGGGATGCTGATGTGGCACGATCAAATCCCTTCCCTGTGTTGATTGGAAATTTAAGGAATAATCGGTGGTAGAAAATGGGAAATTTTGAAATCGGGTGGGGGATTTTGTCAAATAAAAAATTGATGTACTAATTTTACACATTTGTTATAATCTGTGTGGGTTTTTGCCATTTTCCCTTCCTTTTATTGTGGCGCTATTCGCTCAGACGTTTATGACGTCATCATTATGCGGGTTTGGATGATGTCACGGTGTTGATATTTTCTGGTTTATAAAAAGATTCGAAATATATAATATACGAGCTTTGGCATTTCCACTTCCTTTGGAAGATCTTGGTTTTACGTGTATGTATATACATAATGATATCTTATTCTTAGTTATTATGTAATACCATGATCATAGAACTATATATACATATCGTCCATTATATCGTATTTGTTGGATAAAAACAACGGAAATATATATATGAGATAAGATTAAAAGGCAAACATAAATATGAAACCCCACCTCATGTCGGTCTCTCATCAGTATAGTCCTTTACTTACCAAATAAGATTTTATGCGCTTACCCATCAAATTTTTCATAACCCTAATCGAAAATAAAATAAAAAATAAAAAGAAACTCACGGAGAACCGGTGAAGAGTGATTTCATTTTCATATATATAAGGACCCAAATCACAAATACACACACATTACAGAGATATATGCATAATATACATATCCGTTTCTTCTACGGGGAAAAAAAAGTTTAGCAAAGCGCGTGGGACCAACGCGCCGTCGGTAGCGCCGACGACAAAAACACACACAGAAGACTTAAAAGACTTAATCAGGTATTGTCATAAATCTGTTTGTTTCTCTTTCATTGTAGCATCTTCCTCCAACTTTCTTCTTCTTCCTTTTCTTTCTCCATTTAATTCCCAGTCTCCTTCCCACAGCAAAGGATTTCAAAAAAAAAAAAGAACCCATATTTGCTTCTCGCCGGAAAAAATGGAAACGACGGTGTTCTCGACGTTACAACAGAGGAAATCATCTACGACGAAGAAACCGGCGAAGACGGCGAAGAAGAAGACGAAACCCATCAAAGTCAGGTACATATCAAACCCAATGAAGGTAGAGACTTGTGCCTCCAAGTTCAGAGAGCTTGTGCAGGAACTCACCGGCCAAGACGCCGTCGATCTCCCGACGGAGCCGCTTATTCTCCCGGCGGAGGACTATTCTCCGGTCCCCGGCTCCGCCGAAACGGAAACTCCAGCCGCGGAGGCTGAGGACGACCAGGAGCCGTACGATGGGGCGGATCTCGTCCCGGACTACTTCGAGGCGTTGGATGGTGACATGTTCGTTCCTCACATGCCGGAGAGTTTCTCTGGATGTTTACAAACGGGGTTTTATAATGTGAATGCGTTCGGAAGCATCGACTCTGTGTAATCCTTTGAATTAGGGTTTCATCAATAAAACCTTTATATATATATATAGGTTTTATATCATATATATGAAGAACATATAACAAGATCGTGTACATTTTCAGAATCTGCGTTTGTATGTCTGTTTCTTTTTTTGTCTCGTGAACCTTTATGCAATGTAATCGATCATGATCTACAGCTAACAGAATAATATGCAATTTTCGGTCCAATTAATTACGATAACCAGTGTTTTGTGCATTACTATAGTTTTATCAAGTGAATCTGTTATCGTCTTTTCGAGTTTTGGTACTAAACGTCGGATACTGATTGGTACAGCTTTCTTTCGAAACTTGGAATATCTCTCGGGATAATTCAATTTCACACACACACAAATATATATAGTAGTACTTAATCACGATGGTGAAAACTCATTCTTTTTATTTGCAAGGAGAGTTCTCTATTCCCAATATATATAATCTTATGAGCATAATTACGTTTTATTTTTTGTCTTTCTAGTTGTCTGCATATGTAATTAGATTTTTTTTTTGTTTGGTAAATACGTAATTAGATTTTCGTTAATAAGCATTAATGATTCGTAAAGTAAAGATGTCTAAAAGTTTGCCGACGTTTGGATCAGCGAACGCAACTCGACACGGCTGTTGCTAGGGGTGGACATTTCGGAAAACAGTTCGGGTTCGGAACGAGAATGGATCGGTTCAGTTTTTTCGGTTTTACAAAAATAAGTACCAATCGGTCTTTATATTATGTTCGGTTTCGGTATCGGTTCGGTTCGGTTCCGGGTTTTATTAAAAAAGATAGATTTCTTTAAAAAATATTCGGTTTTCCGGAATTTTTCAAAGTTCGGTTCGGTTCCGGAAAAATTCGGTTCTCTAAAAATAATACCGTTCGAAAATTGAAAACGGTTTCAGATCGAAAAAAATATCGTTTTTTTTTTTTCGATTCGGTACGGTTCCGAAGCGTCCACCCCTAGCTGTTGCTGAATGTAAAGATTTTGCCTTTTTTTTAGGGTGCTTTTCCATGAAATTTATGGAATTATTCGACCGTTTGGGGAATTGATATAATATCACCCTACTTGGTATCGTACGCCTATTTCGCAGCCGACATCGTCTCTTTTGTTATATGAAATGTTATATGTACAAACCATCATTTTGTGTCAAATATTGGATAAACATTAACAACGAGAAAGCACAAAACACTTAAAAAAACAATTATTAAGTATCGGAATATAATTTTTTATGATTTATTAAAAAAAATATTATCGATTTATAAATAATGTTTTCTGTTTTAAAAATGTGGGAACCGGGTGTTCCATTTGTAACATTTTTTCTTATATACACATACCTCTGTTTATATTTGAAACTTTATTAATTAAAAAAAACACGAAAATCGACGTAATCAAAATTAGACCTTAGAATCTAAATAAATGGCGGGTGTTGGATCGACAAGGAGTGATGGTTGCATCTTATTTTTGTCATGGCGCATGGGCATAGGCTCTCTTGTCTCTTCCTTCCATGCATGTGGCCATGGCCGGTCCCATGGTTCCAATTGGACCAATTATAACATACATCTATACATACATACATACATGCATGCATACATACATACATACATACATCTCGCGGATCGACTATTGTGAGTACATATGCACTGTACATTATAGTCTACTATTCAATTTCACGGCTGTATTCTTTCCTACAGGCCCATTGGGCCCAAAGCAGGCCGTTAATTGGGCTTTTTGCGTTCATCGAGCTTTGGCGTCGCGAGGATTGCGGACGATACACTGGAAGATATCTTCTCGGGAACTTTGGTTTCTGGTTCTCAAATCGATTTCCGAATCCGTTGTTTTTCGCTGGCTGAATCCCCTCGAGTGGGGTCGTTTACAGTTTACTCGAGGGTAAGCGAGCATCTGATTCCCGGGTCCATTTGCGATTTCGAATTTGAGGCCTTTTGCTTTGTTCCGCGAGGCCATGGATTTGGGATTTCCTGTAAGCGTTATTTGACCGACCATACTTGCTGGGATTCGTTTGTTTATATGGACCTTTTTTTGAGTTAATAATTATTGGCTGTGTTTTCAGGTGCCAAGCTTCATGGACGCCGAACTGGATTATCTTCCTCATGATAGCGGCTATACGAGAACTGCTTTTCGTAAACCCTCGAATGATGCAGTTAACAGGAAGTCAGGAAGTGTGGTCGACGTTCTGAAATTAACGATGGGTCATCTTCATCTGATGGTTAGTTCTTTGGAATTCGATGTATAGATAGGTTGGGATTGTTGTATTTCTGAGGATCTGAACACTTGGATTGGATAATAGACGTTTTTAGGGTGACGGGTTAATCTAAAGACCAACACTTATTGCTGAGTTAACTCAGAGAATTAGCCTTATCACCTAAATAGTTACATGTTTCTGATTACCCATGAAGTAAAACTGTATAGTACGTCCATATCGGTGGAGCGTCTGGGTGTTTTCACCTTTGCCAATTCTAGTTTTGTTCTTTTCCCTGTCAGACTGCTCATCGTTGGGGTACTGCTCTAATCGGTGATGGTGAACGACAAGAGAAGTTCAACAAGTTAATGGTAAATCTGGCATTCCCTTCCATTCTTGTTGTAGTCTTCTTTAGATTTGAATGATAAGAAGGTGGTGGTTGGGAGGTTGGCAGAAATTAGGCGACAAAAAAGTAGTTGGGGGACTTTGTTTTGAGGGGCATTTTGCGGTGGTAAACTGAAGATCCAAGTTTGATGGAACTCTCCAACCAAACTGATCCTTTGTCTTTAACTTGTGGAGTTTTAACATTTAGATTAGCTAATGATATATCTGTACAAATTAAAAAAAATTACTAATTCGGAATAATCTTGAGGTGTTCTGATTAATGCAAGCCGAAGACATTAATGAACCGCCAGTTGTCACTTTCAGTAGGAAAGTTAGGTCACTTTCTCATTTATTTCCATTGTATGACTAACCACCAAAGGTTTTGTTTTTTTTTACATTGCCCTGTGCTTCCACACCTTTCATTTATTAGTGTGCCCCCATCATTCACCGGGAAATTTCGATATAGTATATGCAGGTTTAACATTTGCTATAACTATTTCATGGTGTCGTTTTCTCTCTTCCCCTGTTTTCCGTTTCCTTGTCTGTTCATTGCCCATTTACTTGAAACATATGATCTCTTGTTGTCGTGTGTGAGCTGTCAAAGCTTATTTTCTTGAGCCATAAAGCTTTCTCTGTGTGGTGTCTACTCCCCCCCCCCTTTTTTGTTATGGCTCCTTTCTCCTATTTCTTGTGATCGCTTTGAGTAGAGTCTTTCATCAATGGAAAACAAGTACTTTGCTTTCCTTTGGATTTGGCTTTCGAATGCATTCTCTGCTGCTTCTTGGCTCCCAAGAAGCATTATCCGCGATGGGTTTTGCAGAGTTTTGACATTTAGAAGGGAAAGAAAGATGGAGAACAAGAAGAACTGGGAAACTGAGAGGGAAAACCGAGTTTCACTTCTTGATTTGCCTGAACTGGCATTAGAATTGGTACTCGAGAAGCTTTCTCCAGCTGAACTATGCGTTATGGCTTGTGTTTGCTCTGAGTTAAGGGAGAGGTGTATGAGCGATCATCTATGGGAGAAACACATGAAGAACAAATGGGGAAGATTGATGGGAGATGCAGCGACTAGAGAGTGGCGGTCTCATGTCGCAGCAAAGATGAGTTGTCTCAGAAGATCAAACCGAAGTAACACAAATTGGAATCTTCTCAGTGTTCTTGCGAAATCGATGCCCTTCTCGTTGTTGAGTGCAAAGACAGAACTCGGAAACAACGGGAATGGCGGAGCTGAGGAGACAAGCTCATGTCTCTCGGTGATGTCTTGGTACTCTTCTCTTGAAAATGGCAAGTTCTCATTCCCAGCCCAAGTTTTCAACCGCGAGGTAATGTTGCCTCTGTATAAATCATATCTGCGTTCAAGTCAAAAACATTAAGTTCACGACTTTCTGCGTTTATGTCGATTAAGGAAAAAAACCCATCTGATTAAACGGAAGAAATCCCCAGAGAAATTACTCTGAAATGTATGATTCTGCTTCTTGTTTGCGTTGTCTTTTCCGTGTTCAAAGTGGGTTCTGAAGAACAAGAGCATGTCTTTGTTTTGTTGCAGAATGGTCATGTTGGATTCATGATGTCATGTTACGATGCAGAAATCAGATACAACTCAAAGCTTGATACTTTCCGAGCTAGGTGACCAAACAAAGCCATCAACTCTGAAAAAAATTCATCAATTTTCCGACATATCTGCAACCTTTCCCTCTTAAATTTGTGTCATTTTCCTTCATCTTCCTCAGATACTCCCCGTGCGGTCGGCGTACAGCGGAGGAAAACGTCACGTGGGAGAGGCTTAGATCGCCGCCTGTCGACACGCCGTCACGTGCTCTGCACGAGTCGGATTGCTTACACGAACTCAGACCCGATGACCATGTCGAGATCCAGTGGAGAAGAAGCAAGGAGTTCCCTTATGGTCTTTACCATTGACCTTTGATCTTTTCCTTTTGCAACTTTGTCAGATAAGTTTCTCTACGAAACCCGATCAAAGTTTGTGACTTTTCGTTTTTCTGCGGCGTAGGATGGTGGTACGGAATCGTGGGTCACCTCCAAATCTGCAGCGGACACGAGAAGAACTGTCTCTGTGAATCTGACGGTAACAATATTAAATCACTGTCACTTTGGGTCGCACCTCTTTGATTGAATTTGGGCGTTTGCGGATCAAAAGAGATTCTGGGTTTTTCATTACAGAGAATGTGGTGTTGGAATTCAGACAGTTCAGACCGGAGTCGCCGTGGAGAACGACGGTGATAAGGAGGACGGACCACCGGGAAACGGGCAACGAATCCGACGGCTTCTATGGCGGCGTAAGGAAATTGTACGCAAAGGAAGAGATTTCAACGTGGAATCGTTTATGGCCGACCCAAGTGTTGGAATAAATTTAGCGTTTCCGAACAGAAAAAAAGCAGGATTTTTTGGAGTAGGGGAGGAGCAAGAACCCTAGCACAGCAGTCAGTGTCTGAGAAATGGCAAACAGTGTGAAAAGTGCGAAGGCCAACATGCAGAATTCCTCAAAGTTTTGGAAGGATCAGAATTTTGTGGGAGAGTTTTAGGTTGAGATTTTCAATTAGGTGGGTTTTCTAATGTACAAGTTTGGGGTTTGTCTTGATTTCTGTGATGTGAAAACAGGTTTTGGGAGTGATTTTTATTTATTTTTTGTTTCTTTACACAACAAATACATATCATTGACAACTTAACTTATCGTATTAAAAATACCATGTAATTTTCTCAAGTCGTGATCCATGTAATCTAAAATATAGTGTGATCATATTTTGATTTTATTGATTATAACGTTAAATGTATGAATGATTCACACTAATTTATTATGTTCATATTTTGATTAAAACATCATAAAATTTTAATGTTATGAACCACACTATATTTCGGATCACATGGTTACAATCGGAGAAGTGTATATGTTGAAGTCAAAATAGCAAAATAATAATATTTTTTATAATGTCCCACAAGATAACGCATAGTTGCACACATTGGTATTTCTGTGAACAATCAAACTGGTGACCACAGTCTTTAAAAACGGGTTAAATATTCGGTATTTTTTGGAATTTTTAGAATAATAACTGAATTTGAATTGGAGGGTTGATATATTTTAAAATTAGAATTGGAATGGGAATTTTTGACTATCCGAACTATATTGCCCGTTAGATAATTTTTGGGTATTCTTGATAGTCAAACCCGAT
Source organism: Tarenaya hassleriana (assembly GCF_000463585.1). Lineage (NCBI taxonomy): Eukaryota > Viridiplantae > Streptophyta > Magnoliopsida > Brassicales > Cleomaceae > Tarenaya > Tarenaya hassleriana. Next base: position 6,211,068 of record NW_010966881.1, on the reverse strand, counting down.
GTATTCTAATCATATTTTGATTATGCTGATACCGTGTTTTGTATTACAATATTTGGTAGGAGTAGCTGCAGTATGTTGTATGTCAAAGGATCTGGATTTGGGCCAACAACCATCTTTAAGAATTCCATTAAATTAATTTATTCCAAGATTATTGTTCTCTTTCTGCAAAATCTCTTCTATTCCAAGTCTTCAATTCTTGGAAGCATCCTCCCCCTTCGTAGATAAAAAATATTAAGAAAAAAAAGGAAACAACTTTTGGACTTGAGGAGGTGCGTCTCGGTCTCCCCGTCCTTCCAGATTCAATCGCTGACGAACTCATTCCCCGATTGTTGCTTCGTCTTCTTCTTCTCCTGTTCATCCGACAAAGATGAACGGCGGTCCCTCCGGTTTCAGTACGTATCCGTACCATCATCCTCCTTTGGTCGAATCCGTTTCTGAAATCTGATTGCTTTTTTTTTTTTGTTTTCTCATTATACCCTCTTGAATTTCTCTTGCTCTTCCGTTCGCGTTGATTGATGTGTGTTGGGTTATCGACGCCGCAGGTAATGCTCCGGTCGCGAAAGCCTTCGTCATCGGGAGCGCCCTTTTCACCGTGTTCTTCGGAATTCGAGGCCGTTCTTCCAAGCTCGGATTGTCATACCAGGTGCTCGCATTTTGTGATTTCCTACTCGTGATCCTTCTAGATTCAGGAAATTGCGGGTCGAATTAGGATCCGATTGCGGGTCCGATGCTGGTGAACTGTAGGGTTCTTCGTACTAATGTTGCCTAACTGTGCTAAAGTCACCAACTTTGGCTTAAGAAACTGAGTTTTTCCTGTGGTTTCTCGATGTGTGGGCAATGTTGTTCTCCCGTGGGATTAAGAAGTAGTCGTCTTTCTGGGAGTAATCGGGGTCTTGTTTGCTCGAAAAGAAGCAGCCAAAGCTAAAAGTTTGGGTCTTGGTTAGGACTCTGCCATTACAATTGACCAAGCTTCTGCCTTTGTCTGTTTTTCCGGCGAGTCATGTGATTCTGAATAATGGGCTGTTTCACCAGTTTTAGATTCTTCAATATCTCACATCCAAATTTTGCTCTTTTGTGCATTTGATCGAATGAATCTCCTTGATCATATTTGTTTCTCTTCAATGGATAGGTCGCCTAAAAAGGGTATCTATGTGCCGAGATCGCTTCTGAGGTTGTCTATTGTACCATTTTATAAACCTTTTTCCCGAACTCATGGCAGGATATTTTTGAGAAGTTTCGCGTCTGGAAGTTAATCATGTCGATTTTCGCTTTCTCATCCACACCAGAGCTGATGTTCGGCTTATATTTACTATACTACTTCAGAGTTTTCGAGAGACAGATAGGTTCGAATAAATACTCGGTAAGTGATAACATTTTCTCTCAGTTCTCTCGTAATACTTGCTATGTTCCTCGGTCATTACTATTTCAGATCGTTAGGGATTGCATAACTGAAAGGTTTTGTGTTCACACATTCATCTAGACTAATTAATCTGTGCTTAGAAAGGTTCATCAATGATCATATATTCAAATCGGTAGTGAGCATATCTTCTAGGATTTGTATTATTTCTGGTTCTGCTCACCAAAGGGTAATTGGAAAGGGCTTATTCTGCAGGTCTTTATCTTGTTCTCAATGACTGTTTCACTACTACTTGAGACACTCTTGCTATCTCTACTTAAAGGTAACCATCTTATCGGCTATCTTATATCGGATGTTTGTTCACTTGAGACTTGAGAGATGGGCACTGGCATTTATGTAGCAAATATATAGGTATTATAGTAGTCACTTAGCTTAAATTGGTTTGGTTACATGATGACAAGTGATGATTTTCTGTTCGGTTTGGACATCTTCTCTGGTTTATCAATGTGGTTAGGCCGACATTTGTTTTATGTTTATCTAAAACCATAAAATCTATGATGATGATCTTCTGTTGCTATTCAAGACCATATAGTTATTTTAGTAATTTTTTTTTCGATATTATTTGCAGATCCAACAGCAAACTTACTTACCTCTGGACCATATGGCCTCATATTTGCTTCATTTGTGCCCTTCTACTTTGATATTCCGGTTTCAACTAGGTTTCGCGTGTTTGGTGTGCGCTTCTCTGATAAGTCCTTCATATATCTGGCTGGTCTCCAGGTAAAAAAAAAAAAAAACTCAAATGTTTAGTTGGCTGTCTTGGTGTGTTAAGTATGTTTTTTTTTTCTGTCCTAAAGATGGTATTGCCTCGGTTCTTGATGTGCAGCTTCTGCTATCATCTTGGAAAAGATCCATACTGCCAGGAGTTTGTGGCATAGTAACCGGTTCTTTATATCGGTTGAATGTTCTTGGCATCCGCAGGGCAAAGGTTGTTCCTTTTCTCACGTTTGATACCGAAAAAAGTCACTCGTTATCTCAAAAGCCTGAAAATAACACAAAGTTAGCATGTTTCAGTTACCTGAGGTTATGACTTCTTTCATTTCCCGGATTTCTTTGCCATCCATCGGGAATTCTCCTCGATCACCTAACAGGAATGTCCTCGGTGGTATGTCAACCCATCCGGCTCGCCAACAAGAGGTAAATCTCATCTCATGCTCTCTCTGTTCCTCTCTGCTGCTGCAACCGTTTCATGATGTCTGTCATTCTAAACCTGTCCATCTTCATTATTGACCCTTTGATGTTTTTCGAAGTTTCAGAGATCTTACCAGGCAGCTCCGATGGCAGCAAGTGTGGCGCCATCAGAGGAAGCCATTGCAACGCTGGTCTCAATGGGTTTCGACAGTAATGCAGCCAGACAGGCTCTGGTTCACGCCAGAAACGATGTCAATGCAGCCACCAACATCCTTCTCGAAGCTCAGTCCCACTAACCGGAAACGGAAGGTTGGTCTGATTTTAAATGGCAAGAATTCAGACAAGAGACCGTCCATTTCCCATTTGAGATCACCAGAGCAACAAGAACAGATAGATGGTCTTTGCATTAACCAAAAGCTGATGTTGTCTCGCAAACATAGGTAGTGTAGCCAGATGTGCAGTATTTCCCCTTAGAGTTGGAACAAAGATTTTGAGAATCTTGTACTCTGATCGAACGTTACAGGCTAATATGCAAATTTCTAATGCTGCTTCAGTAGTTACAACGTGAAAACAACTATATCCAATCTGAGGTGTGTTTATACATTGATGAATGTGAAAAAAAAATTGCATAACTTTGCTGAAAGCTACAAAGATCTGTGTACAAAATTCCTCGGGGAAAATCATTTGCATACGATTTTCTCTGAAGATCTAATGTAATGTCAGGAAAAAAACCCATCTACATCTATACAAGTGCAAGATGTTCTCGATTCTGGTTACACACATGGATTTGTCCAGTCCCAGCATATATTCAGACTTCAGGCAAGATTCTGATAATGCCTAACCTGGGCTGAGCTCCAGTGGCTCATGTCCAGCCCAGTGGCTCATGTCCTACTACTGGTTTGAAGCCATGACAATCGGAGTAGACTTTACGTAGGAACAAGAAACTTTAGCTTGATTCTTCATCCATGGTGTATACGGGTATTTGCCAATTCTTGGTCTTTTTCAGATCATCTGTCAAGGTCAGATCCGTTTCATATTCTTTAAATGTGTTGAAGAATGTCTTGGCACCCATCATGATAAGCCTTTCCACCATGAATAATTGGTAGTTGTTCTCAATTATAGGATCCAGAATCTCGCTAAAATTTGATGAATAAGCCAGTTTGTACCTGCAGCAAATAAATCACAGAATCTCCAGCAATGTCAAAACTCCCAGTGAGCAAAGCCTTATGTTGCAAATGCAATCTATGTAATAATGTCAACTATAATTGAGAAGTCATGAGGCAAATCAAATATCTCACGAGTGCATCTACATATATATGCATAGAACTGTGAACCTTTAAGTTGAACTACCTTTCCCCTACACCAATTGTCCATTCCACTTTGTGATGAAAGTCTTTTCATAAGCCCGGTAATTACCTGACAGCAAGAGGTGAAAAAAATCCCGGTGTTCGCTCATTCGAAGCAATAAAAAGATTCCGCCCAGCTGGGACCCACTTCTCAATTCTGCGAAGGATAAATGCTGGGCGTGTGTCTCTGTCTAGATGGGGGAACAATGTCCTTTCAACCCCAAACCTGTCCTTTCTGGTTTTCAGTTTGTCCCCTCGACGAACATGGATAGCATCAAAATCTCCAAGTTGTGCTTTGATCTGTGAAACATAAACTGAGTGATTACTACAAACTCAAAGCAAGGCATTATCTGCAACTCATAGTCACCTTTTCTGCTGCATCTCTCCATTTTGCTGCTGCCATTTTAGGGAGAAACGAATAAGGGAGCATGACAGCATTACGATTGTTTCGATCCTTACATTCCACGAACCTATACAGAAATGATCATCAATGCCCAGACAAGATCTAGAAAAGCTAAAGTATCATGATTTTTTAACCAACTTTATGTTCGCCAATTTCACCAGAGGAATATGGGCATAACTAAAGGAAAACAAAAATAATTACCATGCGAGGGGATTTGCAGTTCGATTAATGAGCAAAAGCTTTGAGTATCGGCTATTGTCTCTCAGCTCATGGCGGCTAACTCCTCGTACATGCGCAATCCCTTGTTCTCCTAACTTCATACTCGTCGATAGCACAATATGCCACATCCTTGAGTCATCCAATATCACGGGTATCTTCTCGGATATGAGGTCTATATCATACAAAGAGTCCATTGCACAAGAGCTTCCTCCCCAACTAGAAAATGAAACAGAGAACTTTGCGTGAAAACAGCATCAAACACTCCCAAGGTACTGCATATTACAGAAACACGACGAAGTCGAGACAACCATAACTTCCAGATTTAAACACAACCAGAAGCATGATGCTTAAGGGACACCCACCCTTCTTCTGTAGTATCGTTGCCAGATCGGTGGAGAATGCCTTTCTTATTGTGCATTGGGTTAATGCACATCCGAGAAGGTATCACAAATGTCCTGCAACAGAAAAAATGTTTGTTACATACGAGAAAACCAAATTCCACCATTATCACCCATAAAGCTTCAGCATTTTCCTCAATGCCCACAAAGTGACAGAAGTAACGTTCATTGAACATGAGTATTTAATTCAGCAGATTGAAACTTCCACATGAACCCAGGAAATTAGCGTAACCACGCAACAAAACAAATTCAGAAGCTCATCGCTTCTAATCCCAAAAAAAAAAGAGCTGAATCGCCAGAAAAAAAAAACAACAAAAGTTAGCAACTTTTCTCGGGAGACGAGGAAAATGTAATGGAGCAAATCACCTGTTAAGAAACATGGCTTCTTCAAGGGCACACCTGAGGCTGGATTCCTGGTGACCCAAACCCGCACAAGTATCGCAATGCTTACCAGGACAATCAATTCTGTTTCCCCAGTACAAGTACTTCTCAGACAACGTATGTTGTCTCTTGATCCGAGGAGATGTCAGGAAATAATCAATTAGGGTTTTCTGATACGGCAAACCCAATCCGCCGGTGGAAATCACAGAAGAAAAAATGAGGATCAATGAGAAGAGAACTATACACAGCAGGAGAACCAGACGTTGAGATCCCGGAGACGGTTTGGACCTTAGGGCTTTGCTTATCGTCGCCATTGAAGTTGCATAGAGAGCTCGCGAAGCCTGAAGATGGAGGAGGAAGAGCGAGAAGGAGCGAGAAAAAAAAATCAGATCCCGGGGAGGAGAAGGGAATTTTACTCAAATGACGTAGTTGGGTCTACGTAATAATAATTCACTTTTTCTTTTTCTGTAACTAGATTCAATTGGAATTTTTTGTACAATGAAAAATATAACTAAATTGCACCTATTTTACGTGTACCTAAAAAAAAACATAACATTTTTTTATATGTGGAAAGACGAAATTATTTTTAATGAATACGCGATTTTTATCCGTTTGAAAACAACTTCGTTATTACGACTTCGTAATTAATTTTAAATATAGTTACAATTGATTCTAAAAAATGTGGCAAAAAAATCATCTTTATTTTAGTGGTATATCAGTTATATATTAGTCGTAATAAGGTTGCAAAAAATAAAACGAAAAGGGTATTTCGGACTTTTCCAACTGAAAAGTGGGTTAAAATTGAAAAAAAAAAAAAATTTCGGTGGTGTACAATGAAATTGCTGCGACCCAAGTGGATTATTTGAGTAATATTACCGGAGGAAAAAGACTGTGGTCACGTGACGCCACAATCAAGTCGCACAAGTCACGTGACACATCATTGGGAACGATTTGTACCGGATCCAGTTCAAATCAATTGGACCGGTTTACTAAAGACCTCTCTGTTTTGTCTCCTCGATTTTGCAGAACCGAACCGGTTTGTGTCTGGTCTTTACTCGAGCGAGTTGTCGATCTGCCTTTCGTAGTTTTACAGCGGAACTCAATTTGTTTTTCTTTCCCCCAAATAAATTCGGATTCCAATTTTCGTGCATTTACTGGTTATTTGAGAAAAATATATATATTTTTTTCCATGTTATTTTCAAGAGGACATGGTTGACTGACGGTTTCCTTGAGGTGTAACGCCACTGTCCTCTCTGATGGGGCTTTATTTTTTTCACTGTATCCATTGGTTCTTGATTGGAATAAGAAAAAAAAATTGAACCCTTTTTTCCTTCGGCATCTTCACCCGTCGCCGAGATCTCGATCTACCATCTCCGCCGTCGGAACCAGATTGGTATTCCTTCTCTTGTCTCTTTGTTCGTTGCTTTGATCGATGGGTGTTTCTTTCTTTTGGCTAAGGTCTTCGTGTTCGATCTGATGCCATTTGCGCTTGTGGTGATATCAGAGAGGCTGATGATTTCAAGATCTGTTTGAATTCTCAGTCCATTTTCGATGTCAATTCTCTCCGTCTAGGTTAAATTCTTGACTCTTAATTTCACCAAGCGAGGAATTTGTGTTTCTGGGTTTTGGGCTTTGATGATTTTAGAACAAGGGCAAGTTCGATCTTTGAATTCAGAACTCAGTCCCTGAGTTTCTGGGTTTTAGGGATCGGTGTCGGACGATGAAATGTCCGTAGCTTGCTGTAGAAATTAAAAATCTACTGAATTCTAGAGGGTGGTTTGTTTCAGGTTCCGAAATGTTCTTCGAGACGATCTTGCAAGTTTTCACCCATATTTTTCTAAAACGTATAGTTATTGTGATACTCGGACATGAAGTTTCTTAACGATTCTTCTTTGAAGAATCATGGTACCCTTTGCAGTTCTTGTACATGCCTGTAAAAGGTACATTTTCCAGCCCTACTAGTGGCTGTACCCGTGGGTGATTGCTATCTGATCAACTGCATGAACTATACATTGGCATGAAGTGATGAAGAGCACATAAATGGATACTTTGATAAGCTTTTTGACTGTTTGTCTTACAGTAGGAGAGATGTAAAAGGGGATAAAGCCGAGTAGTCTACAGGTTTCTAAGGTCTTTGTTTTATGTTTATCATGGTTCGTATGTGTTTGATTTGCGTTTGTCCGAGATGGCTGAACAACACGGGCAATATTTGAATGAATAACACGAGATATTTCCTCAAACCATTTTAAATTCTCTCTAAAATTCAATCTGAAAGTCCTCGACTTTCACTGAGCCCTTACTGTTTCTTTGACGCAGTGGGTCACCAAAAGTTCTGAGGACATTGCTTGTACTTTGCGTGCCGATCTCCCGTTCTCTTTCTTTTCGGTAAGCTTCATATATGTCTTTTTCCACATCTAAGTTTTCTGGTTTTCAGTTAGTTTGATAAACATTCTCCTGCTCGTCTAGGGCTCTGCGTTATGACAGTATGCCATAACAGCTACTTTCAAGAATCTCCTCTCGAGTTTCTGACAATGGAAGAAGACAGCGAGGCGGTTATCAGGAGATGGGAAGACTTGGACACCGACATCTTAGTGAAGATCTTCCAGAGATTTAGCGTCTTTGAGTTGACTTCAGGCTTAGCACATGTTTGTAGTGGATGGCGAGTGGCTTGCTGCGATCCCATTCTGTGGAAAACACTCGATCTATCTTTTATGAAATCGCATTTCATCAAGATCCCTTTGGAGCCGTATGTATATGTGGAACGTCGCTCAGATGAGACGCTGACTCGGGTCCTTAAACTGTCCATGAACCTTAGCAGGGGAAGCACCACAACCTTGATTTTTCATTTCAACTTGTTTGTCAGCGACGAGCAACTTACTTACACAGCTGAAAGGTAAAGTCTTTTCACACTCTCGTCCTTTTCCTTTTCACAGTTTGTGATTCTCGGCTTTCTAGATATGTTAAAAGAATCCTTTTCTTGGTTCTAAGAAGCAAGCTAATGATTTTGGCTTTTTCACGTCGAGGTTGATCCATACTTGGATTGCGTATTTGAAATGGGTTTGATCTCATCTTCCAATAGTCTGAAACTTTCAGGGCAACTAGCTCTGACTATTATTTTCTGTGTTGCAGGAGCCCTTGCTTGAAACGACTAGTTCTCCCGGCATGGAACAGGATAAAGAAGACGGGGATATGCAAGTCGATACGCATCTGGAAAGATCTAGAGTCTCTGACAATGCCAAGCATCGCAAACCCGCCATATCTAATGGCGGAGATCGCCAAGAACTGCAGGAACTTCACCGAGCTCAAGATCATGGGACCGTTCGAGCCATTTTTCGCAAACACCCTCATCTCCCTCCTCCCGGGCCTGCGAGTTCTGAGCCTCAGATGCTCTTCCATTAACTACGATGCTCTCTTAGCCATCCTCGACGGGCTGCCGAACCTGGAAGTGCTCAACATATCTCACTCCTATGTCGTGGAGCCGGCGAGGGGACTGACGCATCAGAGACGGGTGGTGAGGGAACTGGACTCGAGGATAATGGAGAAGGCCGCGAGGCTGAGGAAGTTCTTGACGTGTATGGAGCTGGAGACGTGCGTGATGTGCCAGAGGACGGAGATGGACGAAGGGATCGTGAGATGGTACAAGTACGAGGAAGGCCAATGGAAAGCCGACGAAGTGAGTTCACTCCATCTCTGTTAGGGTTTTTTTTTTCCAGGAAAGAAAATTGATGATGATGATGATGATGATCTGTGTGAGATAGGATATTGTGGCATGAGGTTTCTGAATCAGATTCCGACAGGTACTCGTGTTCTGTAGTGAAACTCTTCTGATGATCTCATGTATGCTTTTTTGATGTCTGAATCAATAACCTTTGACGATTAGTTAGAAAACTTCTTGGAAAAAAAATATTCTCTGGAATCTTATGGCAATTGGGCCGGTCCACTCAATTATATTGGACCTTTCATGGGCCTCATTTTAAAAGTTCTTTATCAATTGATATATTTGTGAGTACCTGTATATGTATATGTATATGTATATGCATGTGTGCATATATATATATATATAATATCAAACACAAGCCAAGAATGTCATAAATGGTACTTGAGGCACGATTATAAAGTGATGGGGAAATACTGTTCATCAAACATCATAAGCCCATTGACTCAGAATATTATTATTTGTGTACGCAGTGCAGTTTGATGGATCGTCAACATATATGTACGTCCTCCACTATCTATGTTTGTGCCCAATTTACCCCTCCCCCCCTCTCTCGTATATATATGTATTTATATATTGTGTATTTTATTCCCTAATCAAGAATTAATTTGTCACGTTTCTGAATTTAAATTAAGGAAAGGAAAAAGGGGGGAAAATAATGAAAATGGAAATAAGGTGGTCAAAGATAATTACTTGGGATGGGAAAGGGCACTCGCAATCACAATGTTCACACCACGTCAAGTCAAAGACACTCATGTGTGGGGTTAATCATTGCTTTTGCCACACAAAAAAAAAAATCATCTATTTTTTTAATTTACAAACAAAAATAAAATAAAAAGCAGTACAAAAATGTATGGTTTAAAAATAAATAAATAAATAAATATAGATAAGGGGTTTAGAAGAAAGAGGGGACATCATCTGTCCGAAACCACCACGCCCCTCGGACAAATCTCCCTCCACCTTTTCCCCCTTTCTCTTCTCTCTGTCCCCTTTCACATTTTATCTTTTTATTATCTCCGATATGAAAGTCCATACAAGTTTTTGTTTTTATTTTTAAAAATTTACCTGTTGTATCTTAGTTTTGTTTGATTGTTCATGGTTTCATTTTATTGGGCATTTAACTTGGTGCTTATAACAATGATTTTCTTTATTTGTGTAAGCATATTATATGTATATATATATGCTTGATGTTTTGTATTCAATGTGAAAACTGCGTGAATCATTGACTGACCGAACCCAAAACTTCCGCTAATGAATACTCACCGGGATTGAAATGTTAAAACCACAAACTAATAACAGTATATGATAACTAATTAAATTCAAATATTAAATATTTTGATTTATGTATGATTTAATTTTTGTTTTAACATATGATATTTCACTAAATTTCCCTAAGGCAGTTTTGATATAAACCATCAATCATAATAAAACACGAAAATATATCTATATAATATAAAATTATAATGTTAAGGTAATGACTAACAAAATAAAAAAAATAATAGATTTTATTTCACCACTGATATCGACGTTATAATTTTATTTATTTTATTCCGTATTTTATCATATAAAATTTATTTATAATAATAACAATTTAAAATATTATCTAATAGCGTTTTATATTGTTGAGTTAGACTGAAATAGCAGGATAAATAATGAGAATGATTACGAAAGTATTCCAAAAATATATCCACAACGATAACAAAAATAAAATAAAAATTTTAAATTTTTTTTTTTTTTAAAAAAGGAGCCAACAAAGAGGAAAAGGAAAAGGGGACAGAGAGGAAGAGTCGGTCCTTTTTGTCTTCATTGAATAAAAACCCATCAATTCTTCCCTCCCTTTTGTCAGTTGCCTTTTTTCACGCCTTCACCTTCTTCTTCTTCTACTTCCTCTCCCACGATCTCTCTCTCTCTCTCTCTCTCTCTCTCTCTCTATATATATATATATCAAATTGATAATTTAAGACAAAACTTTGGTTATATACGATCCAATGATGACTTGATGCGAAAAAAATACAAAAATGTAGACCAACAAAGCATATATATGCTATATATAATAGAGTTTTGTTTCATCCCTTAATTATCGGTTGTCATCCAATGGATTGGTACTTGATATTTGCGGCTAATCTGATTCAAACTCGCACACGTCATGGTGATCTACATACTATGGGGCATATGCCCCATTCAATCACTAACAAAAGTTTATTTTCTATACAAAAAAAAAATTATGTAAAATTTAGAATAAAATTATAAAATACCCCCCATAAAATTAAATTGCTTATAATAAAAATAAATTTACTCCCAATTATACATTTCTCTCGGTCCGCCACTGATCCATTGAATACACTTCTTGTTTTTATATTATTTTTTTATATTAAATTAACATTTCTCTATCGAATCGAGCTGTGTTATGTTAAAGTAACGATTAGGCCCCTGTATGAATCTTACGTATACATAATGTAACCTAAAAACGACGAAGAATGCATCCTATATATGTCATGTATATGATTCAGTTCGTTACCGTAAACTGGAATTTCATCATCAGCATCTTGCAAGCCATGAGATTACCGGGAAAATTCATCCGATGGATCAGACAATGCATAACAACGACGAAATTCTCGATATCAGTTAACGGAGAACTTGTGGGATATTTTCCGGGAGGAAGAGGACTACGACAAGGAGATCCCTTGTCACCCTACCTGTTCATTCTCTCAATGGAGATTCTATCAAGGATGCTTAACGATTCGGCAGCCTCAGGTAAGCTAAAACCCCATCAAGGCTGTATAAATCCATTGATCACCCACTTGTCTTTTGCAGATGATGTGATCATATTCTCAGAGGCAAAACACGATTCCATCAGCGAAATAAAAAACATCCTGGAGGTGTTTGCGAGCTACTCTGGACTGCAGATAAACCAAACCAAATCAGACCTCTTCACAGCCGGGGTGAATGATCAAATCGCGACTGATCTAGCTGCAATCATGGGGGTCCGAAAAGGCACACTACCAATACGATATCTTGGTGTCCCCTTGAGCCCATGGAAGCCTTCCAAGCTGGATTATCAACCACTCATAGAGAGGATTACTACCAAGCTCCAATCCTGGACTACGTCTTTCCTCTCCTATGCGGGCAAGGTACAACTAATATCCTCTGTCATTTATGGTTTGGTTAACTCATGGTGTTCTGTGTTTCTGCTGCCAAAATATTTGCTCAGGCAAATAGACAGCATGTGTGCCAAATTCCTCTGGAAGACGAGCTCCACGGGTTCATACAGAGTATCATGGAGCAGTATATGCCAACCGAAGCAGGAAGGAGGCTTAGGTCTCCGAAAGCTCAGCGACATCAACCTCACTTCTAGGTTCAAGTTGGTCTGGTTACTCCTTGCTAAAGCTGGATCTCTGTGGGTGGCGTGGCTAAGAGAACACGTCTTCAAGAGGAGATCCTATTGGGCAACGGCCTCATCACTCCGCCAAACTTGGAACCTGCGCAAGCTTATAGGAATCAAGGACAAAGTTCGACCATTTCTCAAGACAAAGATTGGTGATGGAAAAAACACCCACTTCTGGTTTGACGACTGGACAGGACTCGGACCACTCATAGAGCTCATCGGACAACATGGACCGCGGCAGTTGCGCATTCCCCTACAGTCAACAGTTCAGGAAGCCTCCTCGAATGGTGGATGGACTCTCCCCCCTGCAAGGTCTGCCCCGGCTCTGCGTCTACAGCAAACCCTCACTACCATCGACCCCCCTTCAACAACCCGAGGACCCGACATTACATTATGGAAACACTCAGCCGATGACTTCAAACCGGCTTTTTCCACCGCCAAGACCTGGAATCTGATCAGATCAACTTCCCCGACAGTAGAATGGCACAAAGTTGTCTGGTTCCACCAGATGATACCCAGACACGCATTCATTCAGTGGCAAGCATTCCTTGGCCGTCTCCCAACGAAAGACAGAATGATTAGGTGGGGGATCCAAACAGACCCAATGTGTCCTCTCTGCTCGGTGGCAAACGAGACGCATGATCACCTATTTCTTGAATGCATATATAGCTCGAGTATCTGGCTCTACTACGCACGCAGAATCGCGATAGAACCACCGAACACACTCCAACAAGCCATCACTTGGTTGGAAGGAAGAACTCAAGACAGAGTACGAAACCAGAGGATTCTAACCAAGATTCTTCTGCAAGCAACGATCTATTCCTTATGGCGGGAGAGAAACCACCGTATCTTCCAATCTCGATCAACCACGATCGAGGGAGGAAGGAGAAAACTTGACCGCCTAATCCGAAACATCATTCTATCCTCTCACAAGGGGAAGCCAATATCCGAAAACCTGCTCCTACAAGATTGGTACCATGCTACAAGGCCTCCTTGAAAGCTCCTATTACAACAAGCCATGCAAAAAGATCTTTTTGATTTTTCCACCTGCTATGGAAGTTCCAATGCTTTTGATCTACGGTTTAAAAACCGGAATGTAATCAAAACCAATATTCTTTTTTGAGCAAATAGATTCACATTCTTACCAAAATGTATATGATTCATGCACATGAACATACTTGTTGACAAGTATAACAAGAGAAGAAATTTCAAATTGCATTTATTTTTCACGTGTCTTTATGTCATCGTATATTTATCAAACATTTTTGCTGGAACTCATACCGAAAATGTGATGTTTATTTTAAAAAATAAATGATATTTCGAAGGTTATGCGTATGTGAATGGTCAATATATATAACGTAACAACAGATTGTAATGTCATTGATCTAGCTAGTGATTGACCTCGATTTATATTAATTCCTCTGCATGCACTAACGAGTTACACATGTGCGTGTGTGTGTGTATATATATGTATATATATATATATATATATATAGATATTACGTAAAGCTATATAGTTTGCCATATTTATGATTGATTCCGCGATACAAAAATCATGTCCTAAATTCGCGGTCTGAAAATAATGAAGCTTGGTCAAAATTAACGGTCAATTACGTACAACAAATCCATCGACCGGGGACAAGATGACACAAGGTCGCTTTCAAGCTCAATAGTAAACAAACATCTGTTTTTTTTTCTTTTTTTCTTTTTCGTATAGTTCATATAATAAGATTCTACAAACATAACCCCAACAAGGACACAGACATGCATATGGCATATACGATACATACGTACATACATATACATACACCGATCTTGTTTGTGAATACATATGTATGTATCTCCTCTTCCCCACTTACGACTTCACCTATCACATCTGCCTCTTAGATTCTTCTGCGCCTCACCAGATACTCCACAATCTGAAAACACCCAAACGAAGAAAAAAAAAGAGAAACCTAATATCCAAAATTATATATATATATATATATATATATATATATAATACGTATGTATATAGTTTTTTTCCCAATGATACAATCATTGATGTATAACATTTTTTTTTCATTGATGTAACATTTACTTGGGTATACATGTGGTATGAATATCAATAGGGTATCCAAAACATTTGATTATTGTAATTATATTTATTATTTCTTGGAAATATTTGATTTTATTATTTACTTGAAACACGAAAATGATTAAGTATGTTTTTTTTTAAATAAAATTAAGAAATTCAGTAGAAAAAAAAAGAGAAAGATAATAAACAAAAATATATATATATATATATATATATATATATATATATATATATTTCCGTTTTCTTAAAACAACACACCAACCAAACCTACTTACAGAATATGCTCACACACAGCTTAAACTAATGGAGATCACAAAGCATAATTTTTTTTTTAAAAAAAAAAAGAGGATTTTTTTGATTAGTTATGACAAAACCCTAGTCCCGGTTTAGACCATGATGATGTGCTCCAAAGCACGGCGTCGTTTTGAGCGATCCCCACCGCCACCACCCGAACGTTCCATCAACGACTTGCGCGATCGCTCGAGCAAAGACTTGAGAGCGTTCTGGAGGAAATGAACGGACTCGACGCCGTGTTCCTTGTCGGCGGCTACGACCAGAACACTCCTTGTCCGGCCGCCGACCGTCGCCATTTCGGCTCGAAGTGTCTTCATTTGAAGAGACTTCAGTATCTCTGTGAGATCCGGTAAGAGATCGGACCGGTCGTCGCAGCAAAGAGAGGCTTTGAAGATGATTCGACCGTCGCTGGAACAGTCTCCAAAGTGTAAGACGCTGATCTCATCGGTCTCGGAGGGAAGGGTTTCGGCTTCAGATATCTCTAGGGTTTGCTGTTTCAGTTCTTTGACTCGTTGAACCACTTTGGCAAGCAATGTCGCCTTGTCTGTCTGCAAAGCAGGAAAGATGTCCATTGTCGAAGAAAGGAAGAATAAAAAAGAAACCGAAGAAAAAAGCTTGGAAGCTTTCCTGAAAAAGTGATAGCCCTACAATTTCAGAAAGGCCACCAAGCTTTCATATTGAAGATATTCTCCCTACTTTCAGGTTTTCGATACTCAAAACGCCTCATTAAACCTAAAAAGGGCACAGATGACACATGCATTTGGGGTTTCAGATCCCTGCCCTCTTCGCCAATACACAACTCTCAAGCCCCCGATCTCACATCTAATCAATATATAACTAAATGCGAGAGTGTACTTCACGTACGCAGATGTATGGATACTCACAAGAATTCCTTGCTCAGATCGAAACCTCTGAATTCTCAATTTCAGTCCAAACCAATAAATATCTAAAGAGAATTGATTCGGCTGCCATCAACTCAAGTAGAAGAATCCAAAAAAAAAAAAAAATCTTTTCACTAATTAAAGGGTATTCAAAACCAAAACTAAAATTGAAAATACCCATTTCAAAATCTCAAACAAATATATCCCATGCACACAGACTCATATATATATATATATGTATATATATACCTACCTTGGAATTACAAGAGAGAAGGGTCCTGAGCTTGTTGAGATGGGAGTTGATCCTCTCTCTCCTCCTCCTCTCGGCCTCCTTGTGGTTCCTCAGAGCGGCGAGAGCTCTGTCCTGAGCCATCGTCTCTCCGATGCCTGAGATCGCCAGCGGGTAATACGACGTCGTCGATGAGCCACAGAAGCTCGACGTCGCGTTCCCCCCCCCCCCCCGCCACGACGTCGTTTCCGGCCAGCAACGAATACAACAGCTGTTCCGAATTACTATCCTCTGGCTGCATTTTTTTCTTCTTCTTTGCTTCTTCACCTCTTCCGCTCCGCCGCCTTCCTATTTCTTTTGTTCCCCCTGTTTTTTTAAATGTTGGGTCGAGAAATAAATAAAGGAAACCGAATCATTCAGATTCAGACCGCGTATTTTTTTTTATATATATATATATATATATATATATATATATATATATAGAGAGAGAGAGAGAGAGAGAGAGAGAGAGAGAGAGAGAGAGGGGATAAAGAATAAGGTTTGTAGATTAATATATTTAAATAATAGAGATTTGGTAATAAGAGTTATATTGAATAATAATGGAGATATAATATATACATTGGGTGGAAAAAGCGTTGCTGCAGCAGAACGTGGGGCGGAGGGAATATTGGAAGGCTCCTCTCTCTCTAGGGCTTAGATAATTTGCCCCGTGTTCTGGAACTCGAAAATTATACAATTTTGGTATTATATATATGTGTATGTATGTATGTATATATAATATTTTATTGTTGAGTTATTTATGTCAGAAGATAAGCTAAAAGAATGTTTTGTTTTGGCAATTGGCATATGCTTACTTTAATCTCGTGAGATATAATGATCCATCCCTCGTGGCTCAGTTTGTTTTAGCCGATGAACTTATTGCCGTCTATGAAATGTAGCTTTTGGACAATATTAAAAAAAAATGCAATGATATTTTCCCTTACCACAAATAACAAAATTAAAATGAATTTCAAACTTTTATTCCCATGTTATATCGCATCAAATAACTATATATGAACGACTTTAATTGGAATTTTTTTTTAAACTAACATATCTATAAGACATGGATAATAGGGAACAGGTCCATGTGCTCGCCCGTACAATTTTCATCATTTTTTTAAAATTTTATTAACTGAAGTTTTATTCATATTCGCAATAAAAATTAAATGGAATATCTCAAATAAGTAATATCACAATAAGCGAGGCCCAGTTGGAGCCCAAAGTCGGCCTGATTGGGTCAAAAGAATAAAGGCCCGATAAAGCCCTGCACAGTGTACTACTTACTCATCGACTCCATCTCCAAAATCACGAGTACGAATTTCGTCGGTCGACTTTTCATGAACCACGGATAGCAGAGCGGCCGTAGGAGAAAAGAGACGACGATGAAGGGGGTGAAACCACGTGATGGTCCGCTCACCTCTGCTGCCAGCCTTGCCGCTCACCTCTCATTCGCTGCCTCGCCTCACCTCTTGTTGGACCGCTTACACCTCAACCCTCTTGGCCACCAGTCCTCTTGAGTCTTGACTCGACATTGGCCAGTACCCCTGCGGATACTCGAATCTGCGCCACACCTCACGAGTACCCGACCATCACAAAACCAAAAGCGAGTATTCTAACCCTAAAACCCAAAAGGGAGCAAAATCGAGACGGAGAGATCCGAAATCTCGAATACCCGGCCACAACCGTCCATAGCAAAAAACAACATCGTCCGTCGTGTTCTCCGCCTCGCATGAGGAGAAGCCATTTAAGAAGAGTACAAATAGGAATAGCTGTTACAGCTGTCTTCGAAGCACATAAAAAACATGATATGGTAATGATACAAAGAACCATATTACAAAGAGAGCAAGAGGGCGGGGAACAAAAAATGTTACCAATGTCGGAAGCAAACGAGATAAAACATTAGCCAAAAAACTCCATGAATGAAATAAGAACATAACAGCGCCGGGAACTCTTTTTTTTTTTTTTTTTTTTCCTTCTGTTTCATTTTTTTGAAAGGAAAAGCAACTAGGAATTACAAAGAGGGTATTAGCAGGAGAAGAAACCAAACTTAGGTTACGGTTCCGCCCACATCATTTGGCCATCATAACCTTGACGAACTCCTCGTAATTTATCTGGCCATCACCGTCGACATCGGCCTCCCTGATCATCTCATCGACTTCTTCGTCCGTCAGCTTCTCACCGAGGTTTGTCATCACATGACGGAGCTCAGCTGCCGAGATGAAACCATTCTGGTCCTTGTCGAAGACCCGGAACGCCTCCTTGAGTTCTTCCTCTGAGTCGGTGTCCTTCATCTTCCTCGCCATGAGGTTCAAGAACTCTGGGAAGTCTATGGTTCCGTTTCCATCAGCATCCACCTCATTGATCATGTCCTGGAGCTCTGCCTCAGTTGGGTTCTGCCCAAGCGAACGCATCACAGTCCCAAGCTCCTTGGTGGTAATGCAACCTGCAAGAATTCTCAGATTGTTGTCACATAAATTCACCATTCTGTTTTCACTTGTTGAAGATGACAAATTGGGAATTCCCAAATGAAACTCATCCCCAGAAGAAAAAAAAAACATCATTTGATACACTGCATAAAACTCAAACAGGAAACAAACATGTCACTGCCGAATGCCAATAAACGAAACGATGTCCCAAATCCTCCCAATTCTGTCGCTTTGAAAGCCTTTGACAGAATTAACCATATACAACTTTCTATTCCCAGCACGAGATGCCAAGCTGAATCACAGGACCGATTTAAACTGAGATAATTAAGCCTCGTCCAAAACTTTGAAGGGACGGCAAATTGATCAGCCGTACCCACGCATTTGGAAAAGTATAATCCGGTGGCATATTGAGGGAACAACAACAATCAGTAATTAAAACGAACGACGACATAAATCAAAACTGAAATGGCGGACGTCTGGCAAATCGAATCGATTGACTATATTATCCAAACTCGAATCATGAAACACGATACGATCCGGTCCCCCGATGAAGAAACATCACCTTGAATCAAAACACGGAGCTAGATATCTCGAGACACAGATCTATAACCATTGATATACATACAGATCAAATCCCCCGGAATCAGAAGAATCCGAAACCGAGATCTAACACAATCAGTATATCTACGATCAATTAGCATTTATGCATATAAAACATCTACGCAAACAGAACCATATATGTTAAAGGAGAGAAAAACGAACCGTCTCCATCCTTGTCGAATAAGCTGAAGGCTTCCTTGAACTCGGAGATCTGGTCGTCGGTGAGCTGATCCGCCATTGTTTTCCCTTTCTTCTTTTCGAAAACCTACAGCGTTGGAATATTCAGTAGATTGCGAGATCGAGAGAGAACCCTTTCTTATGCTCCGCAGTCGGACTCGAGGCGATTTATCAACCCGATTTGAATTCTCATTCTCCGTTACGCCCTCCGTTATTCCCCCTATTTACGGTTATGCCATCGAGTTTGATTTTTTATTTTTTGGGGGCGAAGTTGACAGGAAATGGATCACACGTTCACGCGGTCTCTACGCGGAGCGTTGACTGCCACGTCAGCTTTCTCGCTGGGTCCTCTCCGACTCTCCCGCTCAACCCCCGGTGGCTTTCCGGGTTGGTTTTTCTATTAAATCCTGTCATGATCTATTTTTTTATTATTTAAATAAAAAAACAAATTAACTTTTTTGTATTAAAAAAACTAAAACATCCAAAACAAAAGCTGCTATATATCGTATTGCCCAAGACTATGAAATGTACAACTAGATTTTTATGACAGTTAATCTCTTCATATTGATATGACAAAAGGGTTGTCTTCTCTTCTGTCCCTGTTTCTTCACGGGCAGAGGCTTTGTACATTAGAGCTCCAATGCCTTCAACTGTTACCACAAGCACAGCCATGGGCATGGCAGCAGAAAAGTATGTCCCGGTCTCCTGTTTTACACTTCCATGGGAGGATTCTTTCTTCATCTCCTGTGAATTCTAATGATCTTTCAGCTCTTTCATTCAATCATGGGCTCCCATTCAATCCCTTGAAGCTTGGCTATTGCAGAACATATGTCTGCCAGATTCTTGAAATGGTCTGAAAGTTCTGAACTTTAGAGAGATATCCAACAAGGGTCTGATCCACCACCAAGTAGCCAACTTACTTGGCTGTCGGTGAAGATTTCATTGTTAATGATCAACAGTGAGAGAAAAAAAAACCCAGAAAGTTTCACGACATTAACAAAGCAGAATGTAGCTGAGTTCAATGAGAAAGTCTTGCGCGAAATGTACAGAGAAAGATTTTTTTTCTTCTCAATGGCTTGACGACAACCAGCACCAGCAGCAACTCTTTAACGGTCATGTGTCTGAAACATGAACATTTGCTAGGGCATATGAACTGACACTGAGAAGAGAGAAGAGATCAGAAAGAGGCGGAGCTTGTCCGCCGCAGCTGCCGCTTTGGGTCGGGAGGCGGTGCAGTTGGAAGGACCTTCTCCACCTCCTGTTCAGTACACACACGGTCCAAATGAGCTTGATACATAATCATAAAACGAGAGTTACTTAAACTTAGTATCTCCTACAGAACCTGACTTCTAAGAGAGGAACTGTCTGAATCTGATCAACACAACAACTCAACTCATGCAACTAACAAGATCGCTCGACTCGATTGCAAGAACCAACAAAGTGTTTCCAATGTGTTATCTTATTCATGATTCAACCCTTATGTCTTGATCCATTGTTACATCCTCATCAGACCAACATGCTCCCCGAATGCTAGAAAAACGCACACTCCTAAGCAGGCACTCTACCGGTAAACAAACACCATTGCTACTCAGATCCTAAAACCGGTACTAAATAGCTCGAAAATGCTGTGAATTGGGAAATAACAATGGAAGGACCAAAACTGTTTTACCTTTTCTCTCCTTAACCTCTCATTTTCTTCCTCTAACCGCGAAATCTTTATCTCTAGCTCATGCGTGTAAGCCTGCCCATCATTGCTCAGTCTCGCACCGCAGTTAGGACCGATATAAAAACAATGCCTAGAAACAACGTAATCCCTACAGAAGTTACTCTCTCACCTGCTTCCTAGCTCGTGAACGTGCGGCAGATTCTCTGTTCTTGATCATTCTCTTCTGCCTCCTCTCTACGGTCTTCTCTGCAACGTCTCCGGAGGCCACCCTCTTCCGACCAGGTGCTTGTGTATCTGATAAACCACCCATCAATGGTGACACCATGGCTTGCATTTCAGAAACTGGGTATGGCATAAATGCTTGAGGCTGTGGCATTGACGGGAGCTGATGATATTGCACCCAAGGGCCCTGTTGAGGAATGTTTTGCCCTAAACCATTACCGCCACTGTCTGAACCAGGGATTGTCTCTGTCACCACCCCGGCCTTCAACAACAAGTCCTCAAGAGTCATTTCACCGAGTGTCGGCTGCTTATCTTTCCTCTCGTGGGCACTGCCTCCATTCTTGTTCTGCTGAATCTCTCTCCAGACCTCGTCAACAGTCTTCTTGCTGAGTTCACCGGGCAAAGTCAAGCTTCCCTGACGAGAAAGGCCATGTCCTGCACCATTGACGGGCATGGCCGATGATGATTGATTAGCTTCGGCAGACCAGACACTCTTAAGCAGTTCATCGAGGTTCATGCTTCCCAGAGGTCTCCCCGATTCGCCCAAGTGGGTTTGAACCTCGTCGAGCGTTAAGCTATAGAGAGAGCCTTGCCTTGGCAATGTCTGAGATTTAGGTTCTTCCCCAGTGCCTCGCAGAGAACCCATTACCATGAAAAATCACAGGTCCGTGCTTACAATCCCAGATACCTAATCGAAACCTTAGACCACGAATGCGATTTCCACGCACAACGGGAACTGGGAAGAAGTGAATTAATGGCTATATCTGAAAAAAAAAAATTACCAACCAGCGTTTCGTATCAGGCAAGAAGAAATCGAATGGACAAGAAAGATTCCCCTTTTCTACAGTCTAATCGTCGGAAGAATCGACTCAGACAGAACATGCGGAGTGAGAAGACAAATAAGAAAAAGAAGGAAGACCCAGATCACGAATCCAATCGAAACGGCGGATAAAAAGAGGAAATCACCAGGACGTGACAATCCGAAAGGATCATGGAAATTGCATGCGGCGTCCGAACCCAGATGTTAAATGCCGGATTCTGAAAAAAAGAAACGACGAGACGGGAGAGAGAGAGGCGAAGATGGTAAAAACAAACAGAGAAAGAGATTCTGAAGACCAAACAACAACAAAAACAGACTGAATCTAAAACAGGGTATTGTTTAGTTTGCGCTTTAGGACCAGATCTAAGGTTGGGTCTTTTTTTTTTCAGAAGTGGAGGGTGGGACACCTTTGGTAGTGCAGAAAGAAATCACACTCTCTCTCTATTGTTGATCGATGAGAGAGAGAGAGAGAGAAACCTTTTGTTTGGGAAAGTGGCGATGCAGATACTGTTTCAGATCCCCTTCCTAAGAATTGTCAAAACGCTTCCTTTATTTGTACAAAAATGGAAGGAATCACATGAAATGTCTCCTTTACCATATTCATATACACCTCTCGTTTTTGTATATCAAATCATAACAGATTTGTTGGAAAAGACAAATTTCATACGATAAAAAAATCACAATTTGTCACTGTAATTCCATTTGTTCTCTCTCCTGCCACCCTGAAATCTATGGAATGGAATGCATTGATGAATATAAATGAAATTTTTATAATCACTTTTAACTTATAATACCCGCCTCCTACTACACATCACATCACATATATATTCTTCCAAAAAAAAAGGAATTTTTGTACATCTAATTTTAGATCAATGGCTTGAATGGGCACCAACCCTCTCTTTTGATGGTCCTATAAAAAGAAAAGTTGCATTTATGAACAAGTTTCATCAAGTGGCCGTACCAAACGCCCCCAAAAACGGCGGTCCGATTAAATTTATAGAAAAACTTATCATCATTAGCTATAATAATTGCAATTAACAGTCGAAACCCCCTTTTGGAAATTGATTCAACACAAACTGTAACCAAGAAGTGGGGAAAAAACGAAAATATAAAAACAAGAAGAAAAGGAAAAAAGAGAGACAAACCCAAATAGGGACCACGTGGGGATTGTCTGGTGGTGGGGAAATGGAAAATGGGGTGCATCTGGGTTCGAGCGTGCGGTTTCCCACGTGTCAAATGTTCTCAGTTCTCACTCCAAACCTTAATATTCGAAACGAATATCCTACATTACACATATTTATTCAACAATAAGAATTATATACAATTTGGTAATATTAATACTAATAACGAGACATGGATATACTTGAAACACGCCCGTACCTACCGACCGATTAAGCTGGTTACTTTGCAAGAGGGAAGCCAATGTTTGCCGCACGCCATTGTCTCCCTCTGTTTATAGCCTTCTGAGATCCCTGAATCATCACTGTGACATGGATTCCATCACCATCACCATCACCACATTCGGCATTGTAGTTGCAGAAAATTCACACACACAGAATTCCCCAAGATTATGGCAAAATCGATCTATCCAACAGTTTTGTGAAATGGACAGCAATTACTTAAAGGAGTTTCAGAAACTCGGGCAAAAAAAGAGCAAGCAGCGACATTGAAGCGACCGACACGATTTATTACCCAACCATGCCACATCATTCAGGAGGAAAGGGCAAAAACACAACTACTAAAACCCTCTTAATGGATCAAAGTTTCCAAGTTAGTGTGGTTAGCATTGTAGTTCAGTGGACCAAAAAGAAAAGAAAAGCAATCAAGCACTCACCAACAAGAAAACAGAGAGGAATAACTGTTTCAAGCAGAAGAAACCAGCAATCCAATACATAGGAACCAGAGCTTACAAAGAAAAGGATAAATGCAAGAGATAGAATAGAGTACGAGACATCGTTACACCTTGTGTGCTTACCTTTCATTCAAAGGACAATCTCGAGCTTCCCTGCCAATTGCTATACAGCACCTTGAAACCAAGTTTCAGCTTTGTAGACCACTAATTCAAAGTTTGAGATAGTGCATTTGTCAATAAAAGAAGATTCAAAACTTTGGAGTAAGAGCATTCTAATATTCAAACAGAGGACTAGACACTAGTATAGATTTCCTAAAGAGTTTTCAGTTGTGTTAGTTTGTAACTGCAAGTGCAAATACCATAAGCTGTTTCAACCTGCACTCATCACAGCTGCCTGCAAGAGGAATCACGGTTAAGCAATCATAGACTCTGGAAATCAGGAGGATAATACACAGAGAGACCTGCATAATATACATTTAACTATAGTCTGATAATAATCTGACAAATATAAAAAAAACCCGTGCAAGTAACAAAAAATATGGGCACAGAGATCTTGAATGGTCGAGTTGAGTTCCACCACATTCAACAATGAAGGCATAGAAAAACTTGAAATGGTCAAATCGGAGAAACCAATGGAAAATTACAAACTGATAAAACATAACACCATAAAGAAAGCATTTGTATGCCCACAGGGAGCACTTTTTACACATGATAGTTCAAAAAGATTTAAAACGAAACATTAACTCCGAAAATAGTACAATGTTTTTGTAATATCACAAAGAGGGTCGAGGAAAACAGGTCGAGAAAAAACTAAAACTTCTTAAGTGGTTTTAAGAGTCTGGCTTTGGAGTGACCAAATAGTAACGTTTCATCCAAAATATAAAGACTTCTTTGCATCAGCTCCATATAAACTTCAGAAGAATCACCAGGCCAATACTAAAACACTGTTTTGTGATATCTGCACAACGAATTAAGAAAATAAGAGAAGATTTTCGCACTACAAAATGGTGCAAATACAAAATCCTTTATAAATCAGTCAAACAAAGAGAAGGTTAGAAATGCGAAAGACAAAAACAAGTTACTACACATTGAAAAAGCATCAGATGAGAATCAATGCACATAAAAATTGGCAACGGAAAGGACTGTTGAACTATTATGGTCACAACAGGATAGGAGATTACCATACCAGGGTCATCATGCATTCAATCCATGTCCACGTAAACTGAAACAAGAAGAGGCTGCATCAATATACCTGAGCGGGTACATCTAGTGACCCATGTAAGGAGCACCATATTGCCCCACACCGTGCTGCCCTCTTCCAGTACTGCCCTGCCCAGGCTGTTGGTTTGGATAGCCACCGCCTTGCAAACCAGCCTGAACACCGTAACCTGGGATGACACCTGGTGAAATATTTGCTTGAGTGCCATAAGCAGAAGGCATTCCAGCTGCAGCTGCAGGGTTCACGCCTGCAGCTGCCCCAAGAGACCCCAACAAAGCCTGTCCAATTGCCGGATTCAGTCCATATCCAGCACCCTGAGTTGCGAGCAAAGCCGTGAGGGCCTGACCGAGAGTCGGGTTTAGTGCCGATGCAGCAGCCATACCAGCCTGGTTATGGTTACCAGCCGTGAGATGCCCATGACCTCCACCTGCATTGTAACCACTGTTGTCATTCCTTTGGTAACGAGCATTGTGATTGTGGGAGTTATGGTGATGCTGTTTCCCCTGTTTTGGACCGTCAATTGCTTTCTGGCAATGCAATACATGGCCTTCGAAGTTCTTGTGAGGCTCCTCCAGAGCCTTCTTGGCGCCTTTGGGGGACTTGTAGACAAACAAGCAGAACCCTTTTGGTCTCCCGGTTACTTTATCAAGCCCCAACGGACCTTCTTCAATCTCTCCGTACCTGGAGAAAAATGCCATCAACTTCTGGGGATCGAGCTCTGCCCCTACGTTACTGACATAAATCTTCCTCTGCGTGTATTCCGAGGACGAATGCTGAGCAGGCGCCGAAGCAGCGGCCGCGGCCGGGTCGCCCTGTACAGGTCCAACGGAAGCCAGCTGACACGCCGTCATTCGATTCCCGATCTTCTTTTGGGGCTGCTTGAGCGCGTTGCGAGTACCAGAGCGTGACTTGAAGAGAATAAACCCATACCCTTTTGATTTCCCGGAGATCTTATCAGCAACGACCTTGCAATCTTCGATCTCTCCATACTGCTTGAACGCTTCGATAAGCGCATCGGCTTTGGTGTCCCATCCAAGACCATGTACAAAGATCTTCCGGTGAACAGGATCCGCATCCGCCACTTTCCGGATACGATTCGCTACATCGGGGTGCTTCTCGGCAGCATCCTTGAGGAGAATTACCAACTGATCCTTACTGAACGGTTCCAAGAGATCCTGAATCGGCTCGCCGTCTTCTTCACCTCCCTGATTCCCAGACCCCGACGTCACCGCCTCCGTACGATAACCCGCCATCTGATTACCACTTCCTCCGCCGCCATCTTCGTCCTCTTCCTCGGAATCATCATCTCCGTCTTCGGCTTCCTCTTCGCGCTCTTCCTCTACTTCCTCGTACTCAACATCTTCATCGCCGTCTCCCCGATTCTCGCGATCCCTAATTTCTGACTGCTCATGCTTCCTTTGCAGCTCCTCCAGCTGCTGCTGCTTCTGTGGCGGCTCCGACGCTCCGGTCGATTTGGGTCCGAGCTTCCTCTTCCTTGCCATGACGCAATGGCGGGTTAAAGCCCGAAGAGAGAGAGAATCTTTGAACCTAGGGCTTGCAATTCATCCGGTTCTCAAGTTGATTCGGCTCTTATCTATCTACGTGCGGAATGTAAACTACACATTTACCCTTGATCCTTTCAGACTAGAGATCAGCCCATAAAACTCGTTGGATCGTTAGAAGCTTCACTTGTTGAGCTTTTCAGTGGCCCAATAAAAAAAAAGAATGTAGAGTGAAATTTCAAGTCGGTTCAAAGTTTTGAGCTGAAGCAATTCAATACCAAGTAAAACCGAACCGGACCGGCTATGCCATCCGGTTTGCTATATTATTTAGACGATCAAATCAATGAAGGCAGTGAAAAGGAGGAACTCATGGGTTTGTTCCTTCTCTTACATATTTTCATGTATTGAATTATAACTCTGGCTCCATCAGCTTCACAATATCAGAGACAGTGCTTGTGTAATAATCTGGTTGAACCTTGTTACCCTCTTGTCGCAGGGCAGATTCGGTTGTCACCCCTGTATGTATTTCCCACCACGAAATCACCATTCAGTTCATTTTCTGCAATTCAATCTGTGGAGAAGAACTCGAAAGAGAGTCGTACCCGAAAGAACGAGGAGGGTTTTGCAGCCCGCATTCTGACCAAACAAGATATCGGTGTCGAGTCTATCACCCACCATACACATTTTAGACGTTTCTATTCCAAACCTGCAAAGAAAAAAGAAAAAAAGAGAAAAGACAACTTCTTGATCTCAGTAACGGCTAATATTTTGCTGTGAAAAGACAACTTCTTGATCTTATTACTTCTGTAGTAGAAATTCCATCATGAAAGTACAAGGTTTTCCAACAACAATCGGTTCTCGTTCGGTAGATCCACACATTGCAGCGACCATACAACCGGCACCTGGAACTACCAAGGTAAGAATCCTATCCATGGGGAATCTAGCTGATAGCTTGTGTAGTGAGTAGTAGAACTTTACCAGGCCACTCTTGCAAATCAGTCATATGACCTACTGCATCACGGTTGGTCGCAATGAAAAGGCAACCCGGATTCTCACGCACGCAGAGGGTGCCATACCTGCAAATGTGTAAGCCTAAGCTGACAGGACAAGATTTGTAAGGACATCCATACAGACTTGTGTTTGATGGTTATCCTTCTTACTGAAGCTTATAGTAGTTGATGTTGGGGTCCAGCCCAACCACCACAGCTCCGACCTGGTGTAATAAACAAGCCACGAAAGAGACGATATCCATCAAAAAAGAGTTTCAACGAGAGAAGCAAACTGCAAAATTCCGGAGCTAGAAGAAAGCAAAGGAAGGAAGGCTTAAGTCACATTACAGTTTTATCATGCTCAAACAGAGAATTTGATCTCAGTTGAACCCTCTTTTCACCATCTTCCTGCATGGTATCATCACTTCAGTTAGTAACTGAAACATAAGAACCGGTTCCTGGAGGCGAAATGAACAAAGAAAAGTACTCACAGGACCACCAAGACCCGTAAAACCGGCAAGCCGAAGCTCCTCAAGAATGCCGTCTCCACCTATAACATAAACCTGTAAACGTAGTGGAATCATAAACAATCTCCAGAATGATACTGGTGGGTTTGAAATTTGAATTGAATACCGCGCAGTGTGTTAGAATCAGAATTCAGAACAAACCTTCTTGTCCTTGGGGAAATTGTTGACCTTTAGGTACATAGCCGCAGCGAATGAAGAAGAGAAGATTTCCTCCTTCAAATCCCATCCAAACATTGATTAAGTCACAGGGAAATTGCCAACCACGTTGAGTTCATTTGAAATGTAAGAAGAAAATGTACCTCCGTAACAGAAGAGACACCAAGAGATTGGAATTTCTCGGCATATTGCTTCCTCGATTTCGTCGAGTTGTTCGTCACGAACACTAGCTTCTTCCCCTGACGCACCCAAAGAGAAAAAAAGGTCGAACACTAACCAAACAGAGAAACTACAACGATGGATGAAGACAGAACCAGACGATCGAAATGGCAGTGGGGGTACCATGGAACGGAGCGTGTCGAGAGTGTGAGAGACGCCATCGATGAGCTTATCACCTTTCCATATAACACCTGAATCATCGGGACAACAAAACCCATAAGCCGCAATGTCTGAAGGATGATCATCACCATGAGAGAGCTACGATGGAAGAAAGACCGCAATATTGTACCATCGCAGTCAAACAAGAAAGCGTCGACGGAGTCAAACAGGGATCTAACGTTGCGAGAGGAGAGCCGTTGAGCTTGAGCCGCCATTATGAATCTTAGATCGACAAATCTTAGAAAGTTGAGAGGAGAGAAGCGGGGAGGAGAAGAGTTATTGTCCCGATCCCTACTTTCTTGGAAGATCGATCCTGTCTAAGGCTCAGCGGTCTTCTTCTCGCGTGAAGGTCACGCTCTCGCCTCGTTAAAACGACTGTGTTTTTAATTTGGGTTTCTCGGCCCATTTGTGTATGGGCCTGGGCCTGTTAGGGGATGACAACAAGACATTATTTTTCCTCTTCATTTTAAAAATAATAATTGACATAACGGTCTTATCTCTCTCTCTCCTCTCTCCTTCGGAAACAGAGCTTGATACAGTTCCATGGCGAAACCCTAGACCCACAAGCTAGCTGCCAATCTCAAGAACTGAAGTCCATCCATTTGAATATCTGCGACGATTTAAGTTCGAAGTAAGTTCATCAGACATATGTCATGATTAGATTTCTGTCATCTATATTTCATCCACGTTTTCCGGGATCTGCATACTGTTCTCGGGTAGAAATTGGGATCAAACTGAGAACATGGAAGATTGTTGACGAGAATTAGGGTTTTTTCCCAATTCATTGTACACTTCCCGTGTATAATCTTCTGGGTTTCGATCCACGGCACAGAATCAACCTAGCGCTCTTCTCCAAAACAAGAGCTTACGGAGAAGACGGAACGCCATCCAGACAGAGAAAAGAAATCTGGGCATAATCGAAGAAAGAGCAGTAGATTTACTTACTTCGTCCAGAGCAGCATTTCTTGCAGCAGCGTCAATGTCGGCAGATTGGTCGTGGGCCGACAAATTCGCGTAATGATCTTTCCAGCGAAGACGAAGAAACTAAACACAGAGAGATTCAACTCCAAAGCATTGATCTTTTTTCAATTCCAACTCCCGATATCTTACCGAGCCCTAATTTGAAACAAAACCCTAATAGTTTCAGTAAAACTTTATTGGGCCTAAAGCCCAAACATATAGTCTCTATTTGGAAGCCCAAAGACAATACACAATTGAGATTTCTTTGGTCCATGGTCCAATGCCACCAAAAAACCCTAGCTTCTAATTTTTTAAATTTATTCTATATTATCGATTCTTCAATTTTTTTTTAAAAACAAGTGAGTAGAGTAGCATCATCATTACGTCATCATGACGTTGACCTACGCTGACGTAATCGCTCGCGTCTTTTGATTCGGATAAGGACAATCAACAGTAAATGAATTATTGGAGTATTATTATGAAATCTGCAAAGAGTTTAACCTGTATGTTTCATTTTAAAATTATTTATATAGATTCATATAATTATGATAATCAACCAATAATTATAAGCATCACATGTTTGTCACAAGGCACCGTATTTTCTTTCTGACCAATAATAATATAAAGTTATTCATAGGTACCATAAATATAAGAATTTGAAGAAAACAAGAAATCCATATTTATTAATATTAATAATATAAAAATAAGAAGAAAAAAAAAAGGTGTAAAGGTAAGATTCTAATGTTATCTATAAATGCAAGTAAACCAAAAAATCCAGCTTGCTGAATGGACATTGCTGACATAATTCCACAAATACAATGATTGACGTTGACGATTAATTTGACAAACTGACTAAGACTGCAATCATCCATTGCAAAAATTATTTAATATGAGGTATTATAACTTGCATTTTAACACCAAAAAATATATGGGTTTTAAAATTAATTTTTTTATGACAACCTTATTTTTGTAACAAAGAAATCGGATACAGATAATTAGGATTATTTTTTTTAATAAAAAAATATATAGCTGCTAAGTGTTTGGTTTTGGGACATTATCAAAAATACTCTTATTTTTCTATTCTTACTTCAACACATACACTTTTCCAGTTGTGATCATGTGACCAATGTGACCCAAAATATATTGTGGTCACATGTTGATTTTATTGTTTATAACATTAAATTTATGATGTTTTAATCAAATAATTAGTAAGATATATAAGATATGAATATAATGAATTAGTTAGATCATCATAAATTTAACGTTATAATCAATAAAATTAAAATGTGACCACACTATATTTTGGGTTACATTAATCATATGGTGACAATTGGAAAATGGTATGTGTTGAATAGCAAAATAAGAGTATTTTTGATATAATGCCTTGGTGGTTTTGTATGTGGGTTTTTTAATCTCTATTCGGAAATTAAGAATAGAAACCCAATTAGATTCAAGTCAATCCTTTTTCACGTGAGTTGGTCTATTGGGTCTTGTAAATATTAATCAAAGAAAACCATATAGTTTAGCCCTTGACAAAGAATCATTTTCCCCAAAATTAATTAATTGTTTTTTACCTGTAATAATCACGGGTCGTGTTGTCATATAGGATTCCTCACTTCGTAGTTTCAAATGGATACAATTATTTTAATAATCTCAAACCAATATCACTCAATAAACTCAAAATATTGTTAGAAAAAATGGGTCTGGATACAGCAGGAAAGAACAACAAAAATAATGAAATCGAAATAAAAACGTAAGAACCCGGATATAATCTTCTAGGCGTGATTTCACTTTCCTAAAACGTTATTCCCTCCCCACCGAGCAAAGGAGAATCCCGAGAATACGTTTAGAGATACAAAGAAGACCAGCAACGATTGATCTGCTCCTCAAACGTTGCCCGAAACAGAAAAACCCGAGAAAGAAGATGAACAGTAAAAGATGGAGAAGAAGTAGCAATTTTCTTCACCAACAAGGCTCACAAATCTCTCAAAAATCAATTAGATTTCATACATATGTGTTCAGACGTTTAGGAATGTTTTTAACACTCCAAAAGTCAAAAGGTGCAAGGATAGAGAAGTTTTTTTCCGAACAGACACGATTTTTCGTTCATTTGAACAACTCAGAAAAATCAGGCGGGTCGCTCATTTTTCGAGCGGTCGCTCATTTTCCAGTTTTGTTCATCAGAGAAAATGAGCTACCCGCTCATTTTCCTGACCGGTCGCTCATTTTCGGTCGCTCATTTTCCGAGCGGTCGCTCATTTTTCCAGCGGTCGCTCATTTTCCCAGTTTTGTTCATCAGAGAAAATGAGCTACCCGCTCATTTTCCGAGCGGTCGCTCATTTTTTGAGCGGTCGCTAATTTTTTGAGCGGTCGCTCATTTTTTCCAGTTTTGTTTTATCGGAAAAACCGAGCCAAACGAGCCACCTTCAATATCTTCCGACTAACCCTTAACACTTAATCAATTCACGACACGTCTTTTACAAGCATTTTACTCCTCCACCACACTTGTAATACACGTGAAACAAGAATCCTTTGAGAGATTTTAAATTCCACCAATCTACTCTAAAATAACTAACAAATATTATATATCAATTTAAAATTTTACGTTTGCAGTATTTTAAGACAATGTTCTTATTAGGTTCTGAAATATTCAAGATTAGATTCCTCGAATAAATCTAAATTCGTATGTTAGTTTATGTGCCAGTTGCCTGCGTCGACCGGAGAACCTGACAGTTTGAAAGATTCGGATTCATCCAAATCTTAGAATAATAATTACTATTATATCATAGAGGAGTGGGAGTAGTTAACTTGCGGCTATTTATTTAAAAAATAAATTAGAATAACAAACAGGCCACAATATGCAAATCGTTTTATATTTTATTCTGTATTTCGTTCAAACTCAGTTAACGTTGTTTTAAGAAAATATATCTAAATCACTTTTAAATTAAATATTATTATTTAATTCGTATTTTTGTCAGAGCTAAGATATATAACGCTAATAATAAATACATTAAAGTGTTGTTTTGAGATTTTTTTTTTAAAAGGGAAAACCCCCATCAGTGGCGGACCTACGTGGAGATGAGTGGGGGCACTGGCCCCCACTGTTTTTTTCCTTTTAAAAATATTAGTTATAAAATTTAATAAAATTTTAAAAAAATATGTTAATGCCCCCGCTAAAAATTTCTCACGGACCCCACTAATTTGATTTTTTTCATATATTTTGTGATGTTAGTTAATAAAAAAAATTAGTCTATTGTTTTTTTGTTATTTTCTATTTTCAAGTTTTTTACTTTTTTTAGACAAATAAAAAATATTGTCAATTTAATTATAATAAAATAAAAACTAAAACAAAAGAAGAAATATTTGTAAAAATTGTAAATTTAAATAATCTTTGTTATTTTTTATTTATTTGTTTTTATATGTTTATTATACTTATAAATTTATCTGTATATATATTTATTGAATTTTTATTTGATTTAGTAGAAAGTTCAACCGATAATTTACTAAAAAAATCTAACCCATAATACATTAAATTTTTAATTTTTGAGTCATTGTCTAGTTTATTTTATCAAAAATATAATTCAAACAATTATAAATGGAGTTATATAAATATATTTTAAAAAATAAAAAATCATAGAATTTATTTGTTGAACCTAAATATTTTTAGATAAAATTTTATAATATATATTTATATTTATATTTATATTTTTATTACTATTATTTTGTTGCCCCCATCGATAAAATTTTCTGCGTCCGCCACTGACCCCCATAGGGAGACGTGAAAACGGTGAGAGATGACGAGCCTTGTCTCAATATATGTGCGCGCGCGCGCACACACCCGGATATACGTATTAATTTAAGCGGCTAATTTTACTTACCAAATCAATTAGTGATCGAACCAATTATTTCTGATAAATACTCCATCTGTTTCAAAATATTTATAATTTTAGGTTATTTTTTATGTTTCAAAATATTTGTCATTCTATATTTTTAAAATATTTTTTACAATAGTTTTCAATTTTATCCTTATCAAATTCTAATAAATTATTAATAATAATATTATTTTTATCATTAAATAAGGATATATATATGACTTTTTCTCTCTTTTTTAAAAAATATGAAATAATCTAAAATAACTATTATTTTGAAACGGAGAGAGTATGATTTATATATAACTAGACGAATATAATCAAGTATCTTGATTTTATTTTGGGTATAAAATGATGAAAGCATTAGTACATATCCTTGAATTAAATGAGTAAGTATTTTATTTTATGGACCCACAAGGCAATTAATTACGAAACTGCCGTTAAAATAAATGAAGAGCACATTTTGTATATTCTTTTCCAATATTAATCCCAATGGTCTGTGTTTAATTTAATGGAATTAAATAAAAACAGCAAGAGATGGGGGGAGTGAACGTGAGACGGGATGAGGAGTCAATGCTCCGTACTGATGAGCTGACGCGTGTCTTTTCTCTCTCCTCGTCACGCGGTTTCTCTCTCTCTCTCCTTCTGCCGTCCTATTTATTTTCCGCCTCCTCCGACCTCCTCCATCTCTCTCTCTCTCTCTAGCGTATACGACTCTCTTCTTCTTCTACTGGAAACCTTGCTCAAAAAATGCACTGATCATCTCTCAATCTTTTTTTCCCAATTCCATCGATCGATATTTTTCGGTTGTTTTTCCTGGTTTTTGGCTGGAATCTTGGTGGTTATGGCGTCATCGGAGGGGCTAACGAGCGTGGAGCCATGGCCGTTTCGGCAGAGCTTGGGTGTCGATTCATGGCTGATTCCGGAGTCTACCTTCTCCCGCGACAGCGATATGCTCACCAGAGCGCTCCACAAGTCCTTCTCGACCACTCAGCAGCACCACAACCAAATTCTCCTCTCCGATCCTCTCTATCCCTCCGCCCTTCTCGATTCCTCCGCGATCTCCGAGCCTCCGCTATCTCCGGCTCCTCCACCGGCGACGAATCTATCAAACGTATCCGCCGGCTCTGATCGGGAAACCGCAGGCACGAAACGGAAGCGCAACGGTGGTCCTGCTGGTAAGCCTCTGAAACGGCGATCTCGAACTTCAAAGAAATCTCAGACGACGTTTATAACGGCGGATCCGGAGAATTTCCGGCAGATGGTGCAGCAGGTCACCGGCGCCAAGCACATCGGCTCGTCCCACAGCATTTTCGCTCCGATCGTGAAGCCAGAGCCACAGAGGCTCGCGAATCTGCAGCCGTCGGACCGGTTGGGGCTTCCGACGCTCGATACGTCGGCTTTTCTATCGAATCATCACCAGGAGAGCCAAATGGCGGGTAGCAATGCATTTTCTGGAGACGGAACTGGCTCGGTGTTGTCGCCGATCACATCGTTCCAGTCCATTGCTGCGGCGGAGATCGGTGGCTCCGCCGTGGAGTTCGATACCTACCCGACGCTCGAGTCCTGGAAAGTTATGTGATCTGCTGCGATAGTGTTAAGATTAATTCTGCTTCTTCTTCTTCTTTTTATATGAAAAATCTAGTGACTAAAGGAAAGGATTCTGTCTGTTCATATTTTTGGGGAAATCGGTGTAATGGAAAATTAGAAATTAATCCATTTTCGTATGGTCGAGAAATCCACATTCGTCAAACATTCAGTACGACTCACAATGTTATTCTTTTTCGAGTGTTTTAATTCGAATGATCCTTTTCACGAATCCATCGGATAATATTTGTTAGTACAAAGTTGGGGTTGTTGAAATAAGATTCCCCAAAATGAAATAATTTACTCAAATGACGTGAAATACAAGAGAGAAGAGGAATAATATATTTGTTTTTAATGCGTGATGGTCCATGGCTTGGGTAAAATGATATTGTCAACATCATACAAATAAGATGGAAAAAAAAAAAGACGCATGAAAACGGTACCTCCCACAGCAACAATAACGTCTCCATTGCTGAGACAATGCCAAACATTTTTCAAACACTGACCCTACCACTCCTTTAACTCAACTTCTTTATTTATACCTACACTACATATACATATATATATATATATATATATATATATTTGTATAGGGAGTTTTGAATTTTCTTTTTTCTTTTTTTTCTTCTTTGGAGACAGACGTGGGGGAGAGAAGTTTCAAATGTATATATGTGGCGCGATGGACTCCGCAAACATGGATTTTCACGTTCACCGCCCTAACAGAATCTCGTAAATTCAAGTCAACGTAGTAAATATCGACACAGGTCAAAACGCAAACTACAACATGCAATTACAATTTCATGAGAGAGGGAGGGGGGTCGTGGGGGACGGTGGAAGAGAGGCAGACCAATAATTAGGAGGTGACGAGAGGGACCATCAAATTGACCAATAACTTCTATATTCAAATAGAGGAAAAGGGGGCTTTGTCTGAAAACAGACGACTAAAAACGTCGACGTGGGTGTGCCCATAATGCCATGTTTGCATCATTATATTAGTGTATTTGCTGTTGTCCATGCAAACAAAGAGACTACCCCTTCGCTTCGATTTCTCTGCTGTGATACGACGCCGTTTGGGAAGAATTTCTTCATTTATATATAATATATATATAAATGACTAATGATATTGTTTTTTTTTTTGGTTTAGTTTTTTGAATTAGTTATTTTGATGTTTTTTATGATTACGTCATTAATATAAAAAGTCGTTTGGTATCTGCATTAAAACAAAAATCTGAAACCCGATCTGAACGGACCTTCAGTTCAGATATTGATCTGAAATCTTATCGGACCTGGCCCAAGCCCGATCCACTAACCCATTTTACACCCCTGAAAATATATGACATGCATTTGTCTATCTTTCTCAGCCGGTCAATAGTAGTGTGACTTGGCAACTCTGACACGTGGCGAGATGGGTTTTAGAGGGTTAGGCGCAGAAAAATGGGGGAGAGAAGGAAATGGTGTGGTGGCGAGAAGGCCAAGTTAAGGGAGTTCCAGAGAGGGATGTCCTGTCAATGGAGAGAGAAACCAGAACAAACCGTTTCACCAACAAAAACAACACCAAAGCTACGAGGAGGAGGAAGAAGAGGGAAGAAGCTGAACGCCTGCAGCAAAACGGCGTTTTTGGAAACGCCGGTTTCGATTCTCTTGCTGCGCCAAATGGAGATGATGATGATGACGATGAAGCTGTGGGCGTTTAGCTTTTGATTTGTGGGGTTCTCGAGGAAGAAGGAGGAGGAGGTGGTTGATGACGATAATGAGAAAGAAAAGCTGTCAGGTTCATAGTGCTCCTCCCGACGGTATCGCCATGTCTCCGCAACCCAAGAAGATCTACCAAGTTTGGCCCGGAAACAACGTAAAGCTCCTCTCTTTGTTTCTTCTGGTCTCGATTCCTCTTTCGAATTGATTGATTTCGGAGATTGGATAGGGTTTGATGCTTACCCTGATAGCGAATTCCGTACCCTTTTGCTCGCATGTCCGAATCACGAAGTAGAATTTCGTTTCTTTCCCCAGAAAATGGCGAATCTTATGCGTGATTTTAGGAATTGTGGATCACTACAGTTTTTCAGGACGAGATTTAAGAACAGACTTGTCTGCTTGCTTGATGATGGGCTTTTGTCTCTCAGAAATTTTGTTGCAGTGGAAGACTGATCTTCGGTCCGGACGCATCTTCGCTTCTTCTGACAACGTGTATGATAGGAGCACCCGCCATTGCTTTCTGCGCCAGGATGATCTACCTGATCACTCGTCGTGACCCTTTCTTCAACTCTCTCGTCTTGTTCGGCGCAATTCTTCTCACTGTCTTGGTTGGTAAATCATAAACAATTTCTTCCTTCCTCGGACGATTTCTTCCTCGATCCTCGTATCTCACCGAGTGTATCGTCTTCTGTTTCTGCAGGATTTCACATTTCTTTTCTTGACATCGTCTAGAGACCCCGGGATTATCCCGAGGAACAAAGAAGCCCCTGAAGCGGCAGAAGAAATGGCTGACGTACCGACCCAGTCGGCTGAATGGGTTACCAACAAGCTCGTGAATGCGAAATTACCCCGGACCAAGGACGTGATGGTGAATGGTTACACTGTCAAAGTGAAATTCTGCGATACTTGTCTGTTGTATCGCCCCCCTCGTGCCTCTCACTGCTCGATCTGCAACAACTGTGTCCAGAGGTTCGATCACCACTGTCCGTGGGTTGGTCAGTGTATCGCCTTAGTAAGTCTAATCCATACATTCTTCACCTCCGGGGCAAAACGGACGGAACAACGATTCTTGCGTATGGTGTGACACGGTTCTTGATTTTTGCAGCGTAACTATTCGTTCTTCATCTGTTTCATATCGTGTTCAACCCTCCTCTGCCTTTACGTCTTTGCCTTCTCGTGGGTCAGCATACTCGAGTTCCACGGCGAGAGCTTGATCGTCATCTCGTCTGATTTCTTATCGATCATTCTCATAGTTTACTGCTTCGTCGCTGTCTGGTTTGTCGGCGGGCTCACGGTTTTCCACCTTTACCTGATCTGCACCAATCAGGCAAGATTCTTTACCTCCATAGATTCTTTCAGTTCCACATCAACAGATTGTAAGATTCTGACAGATTTCGGTTTTCTGTCTCTGGATATTGTCTAGTGCAGACAACTTACGAGAACTTCAGGTACCGGTACGACAAGAAGGAGAATCCTTACACGAAGGGAATCCCAAGGAACTTCAACGAGCTGTTCTTCAACAAGATCCCGCCTTCCTTGATCAACTTTAGAGACGTGGCACCTGAAGAAGAACCCGACATCGAGGTTGGATCCATCGCCTCTGAGCTCGACAGAGCCATCGGTTCTCCGCACAAATACGACATGGAAATCGACACCATGGGTGATTCTCTCAAGACGAAAGGATTAGGGTCGGGGGGTTCGGCGTTCGACCCGTTTTTCGTTCCGGGTCATCAAGAACCGACGAATCTGATGAGAAACTCGAGCGTCGATGTCAGGTCCAGGTAGCCTCAAAGGCTCTGGATCGATCGACCGGTGAAAAATTGTGCTTTGTGTAAACTATAATCGGGAATTAAAGTCTTCTTTACTCGTGAAGTGAGTAACTTTTTAATGTCTGAGAAAGGAATATAGGAGATTTAGTGTGAATTTTAGACAGGGAGACTCCATGGTTATTCGATGGTTTCCTGCGTTACAGATACAGTTGCTTGTCTCACAAGGAACCCTTTTTCACCATGAAACTCATAATGGCTCATCTGGGTATATCTCGGGCATTACAAATCTGATTTATTTTCCTATTTTTGGGGCAAACTTGGAAACCTAAATGTAAATTTGCATTAGGAGCTTTTGCTGAAACTCTTAATTCATTGAAAATCGCGATATTATCAAATCAAGGAAATCAGGCAGCCCTATAATGCAATGCCACGTGTCAAGAGCCCACTTCAGGCAGATTTTCACTGGATGAGATTTGAGCACAATACACCAGTTCTGCTTTAAACCCCTCATAGCCTCATCTTCTCCCTCTCGAGACCATCTCTCTCTCTCTCTCTCTCTCTCTCTCTCTCTCTCTGGTTCTGAAGCACAAGAACAATGGCGGCCGAGATGGCTCTGGTGAAACCCATTTCCAAATTCACCTCGCCGAAGTTCACCAGCCCCAGTAAATACCTCGCGGGCCGACGCTTTTCCACCGTGAGAATGTCGGCCACCGCGTCTCCGCCGCCGCCGCCGGTGACGGCGAAGAAGGCGAACAAGAAGGAGATAAATGAGACGCTGCTAACGCCGAGGTTCTACACGACGGATTTCGAGGAGATGGAGCAACTCTTCAACACCGAGATAAACAAGAACCTGAACCAGGCGGAGTTCGAGGCTCTGCTTCAGGAGTTCAAGGCCGATTACAACCAGACCCATTTCGTGAGGAACAAGGAATTCAAGGAAGCAGCCGACAAGCTCCAGGGCCCTCTCCGACAGATCTTCGTCGAGTTCCTCGAGCGGTCTTGCACTGCTGAGTTCTCTGGCTTCCTTCTCTACAAGGAGCTCGGACGAAGGCTCAAGGTTTATCCCTTTGTCTTGCTGTCGGAACAATTCGCTGTTATTTTCTGGGATTAGATTCTTGACCTTGTCTTGATTTTCATCTGTTGACATTGCAGAAAACCAACCCAATTGTGGCAGAGCTCTTCTCTCTTATGTCCAGAGATGAGGCAAGACACGCCGGGTAAAATCCCTGCGAAAATCGATCTTCGTTCTCACTCTCTGACAACACAAAATCTGACAGAAACCATCTTTGTTTCAACTTGCAGGTTCTTGAACAAGGGTTTGTCAGATTTCAACTTGGCTCTTGACCTGGGTTTCCTGACAAAGGCCAGGAAGTACACCTTCTTCAAACCCAAGTTCATCTTCTACGCCACCTACTTGTCCGAGAAAATCGGGTACTGGAGGTACATCACCATCTACAGGCACCTTAAGGCGAACCCCGAGTTCCAATGCTACCCCATCTTCAAGTACTTTGAGAACTGGTGCCAAGACGAGAACCGCCATGGAGATTTCTTCTCCGCATTGCTCAAGGCTCAGCCTCAGTTCCTCAACGACTGGCAGGCCAAGCTCTGGGCTCGCTTCTTCTGCCTCTCGGTCACTTATCACTTCCCTTTTCTTTCACTACTTCTCTTGGCTTCGTTTCAGACATTGGGATTGATCTGGAAGAGACCATTGTTGTCGGAAAATTGCAGGTCTACGTGACTATGTACCTCAATGACTGTCAACGAACTGCTTTCTACGAAGGCATCGGGTTAAACACCAAGGAGTTCGACATGCACGTCATCATCGAGGTAAGGCCATTAACCTGACCTGCAAAGTTTCATGTTCAGACCAATGGTGATGTGACCATGTTCATATCCTTACTG
Source organism: Tarenaya hassleriana (assembly GCF_000463585.1). Classification (NCBI taxonomy): domain Eukaryota; kingdom Viridiplantae; phylum Streptophyta; class Magnoliopsida; order Brassicales; family Cleomaceae; genus Tarenaya; species Tarenaya hassleriana. Next base: position 6,170,840 of record NW_010966881.1, on the reverse strand, counting down.
AACTAACTTTAAACATGCAGACCAACCGGACAACAGCTAGAATATTCCCGGCAGTGTTGGATGTGGAGAATCCCGAGTTCAAGAGGAAACTGGACAGAATGGTCGAGATCAACGAGAAGCTGGTGGCTGTCGGAGAGAGTGAAGACCCTTCATTCATCAAGAACCTGAAGAGGGTTCCTATCATTGCAGCATTAGTCTCTGAACTCTTGGCTGCTTATTTGATGCCTCCTGTCGAGTCTGGATCCGTTGATGTAGCCGAGTTTGAGCCCACACTCGTGTATTGATGATATAGCTCTTGAATGTTTCTGTGATCAGACATATAGAACCTGAGAAACAATTGCATTCACCATGGCTTCTGCATTCCGACATTTACAGAGACAATCTTTGCCAAAGACCCTTACGACACCTAGGATTCTTTTTTTAGACATTATAGTTCCAAATCTTGTGGAGATCTAACTCTAAAGACGACAATCTAATGGCATGGCAGTGAAGTTAAACTCCACTTCTCTATTCCGTTCTACAGTTTGAAGAACATACAATTCACCAAATCAGAAACTTCCGGAGAGTCTCTCTTGTTCTACTCTAGTCCAACCGATACACAATATCATGTTTGGAATCTGGAGAATAGCCCGTCGGTAGAAATGTTGAGACTGTCCTCATTCATGTTTAGCCTTGGGTTTCTCTTGTTTCCCTGTCTGAGGTTTAACCACGAGTCTGAAGATCCAAACAGCGAGTAATGTAGCCTGAACCGGTGCAAGCCAGTACACAAGTATGTGCTCCTTTGTTATATGTTCACCTCGGGCATAGGCCCATCCCATCACCTGCAAGATTCAAACAATGACATAATCTGAACAGAAATGATCACCGATGCAAACATTTTGAACGGAAACCAGTTTGAGAATTCGATTTCTCGGATTTTGCTGATCAAGCTGATTGTGGCAAGGAAGATATTCTGAGAATAGAGAGCTTTAAAAAGACTACGCCACTTACGGGGGCTGGGTTCATGCATCCACCGGTGAGATCAGAGCCAAGAATGTGAAGAGTCAACTTCGAAAGGCTTACAATCCAAGTCTTCATGAAGAAACTTCCCCGGATTTTTCTCGTCAGCCCTAAAGATATCGTGACAATGGCAAAAGTAAGCATCCCTTCTGTCAGGGCACCACGATGGATGGCTACTTTCAGATGTGGCCCTCGTCCAATCTCTGGAAATGTCTGCAGGATATGCTTGACCCCGATGATGGTTCCTATCACCTGACAATGAATCCATTGAAGCAGGAAACCGAGTTCAATTGGCGACATCAAATCAATAAACTGCGGCCAAGTTCCTGACTTTCTTGTATATACAGATAAATGCAGAAACTTCAGCAATGTGATTTAGTTTCTGGCAACAATGGGACATCCTCATTCCTTTTCAAGAACAAAGCGGCAAAGTGAGTATCTTTCTACCCTATAAACGATCCCAAATTCTCAGATTCTCTTATTTCCATTTGATCTTCTGAGAAACCCAGCAGTAATACACAAAAAAAAACCTCAGTTTCTGATGTGATCAGAGATGATGCAAGAATCCATATCTCAGATGTCATCATCTTGAACGCATGATGTGCAAAATTTCATGTCAGAAGAAGTCTAGTGGGGAAGCATGCATGCGACTATTCGATTCTAAGATCCAATTCTGACGAAGCAAAACAGTGACTACCTTCAATGCAAGTCAATGAACAAATCTAACGAGAATCGAAACAAATTATATGTATATACACCCAAAATCAGACAAAGGAAACGAAAGAAGAGGGTCATCATGGCTGGTCGAACCTCGACCGGGATTCTGATAGCGACGGCGAAGATGAATTCGGCGACGCCACCGGAGACAGAAGAAGCAAGAGCCATCAAAGGGTTGTGAAGTCCGCCATTGGTGAGCTTCTGGAAATAAGCGAACAAGAACATGTTGGCGACGGACAGAACATACCGGACGAGCTCACCAGACATGTCGCGCCCAAATCCCAGGATTCTATGAACAAAGATGTTGACCAGAACACCCGACCATACCCACATGAACGCCAAGAAGAAATCCGCCATTACCCGAGAGATTCTACCCATTTCGATTCAGAAAACACGACAAACCCACGAAGAAAGGAGCAAGCTTTTTTGTCTTTCCGCTGTTCCTTGGGAGTTAGAAGATGGGTTTTGGTGGGATGGTCTTCTAACCTAATGATACATAATCAAATAATATTTGCAAAATCATTGATACCAACCAAAGCATTTCTTTGTATATTTGTCACATGTTTCTGTCAGTTTCAAAGAGGATGTTTTATATGTACATCAGTTATGTCACATGATGAGTTTGACATTTCTACGACAAAGGCCACCTGCATTTCCTCCAACAAGAATACATTTCAGTTACAGATTCAAAATGGGAGAGCTCTCTTACATTTACAGGAAAAACACAGTACAACAGATACAATCACCCGAAGAAGAACAAAAGGAAACAGCAGAATCTAAAAAATTTCAAGATCATGTACAGAACAAAAGGTCCATTAAATGGGGATACAAAAGGAATGATCTTCACATCATTGCGGGTTTCTTGATTCCGTGGTAAGTCTGAATAAGTTGAAAGGACATGGCCTCAATTGCAGAGAGCTATCCGTCTCAGACCTTCAAACAGAACAGCTAAAAGAATGTCGGAAAGGAATCTGATGTTATCCAAGATTGACCTGTAACTCAATTAGGGAGCCTTTTTTTTAATTTATGGCGGCTTCCAACTGAATCAATGTATGAAGGGTCCATGAGCTGAGGTGGAGATGAAGTCTGAAATCTCTGTGCATAATGATCAAGTGCTTAGCCGGAAGTTTCAATATCTTTCCCATGATCTTCCGCAAGATTCTTCTTCAATCTTCTCAACCAAATCTCATAATCCATTGGGTATGGTGTCCCACAGAGACTGTCAACATAGTCAGCAAAGGCCTTCAGAACGGTTGAGACATCGCCGAGCTTCTGCTGAATTAATCTCCTTGACCAAGAGTTCTCTCTCCATTGAAGAGACCCTTCGACTGAATCCATATCGGGAAAATCTCCGGCACAGCAGAAATAGAGCATGTAGATCAAGCTTTCTGCATCCGATGCTGCACAAAGTTTCCCTTCCTGGAGTGCATAAGTCGAGGAGAAGTGAAGATTCATTGCGGGTCGATCTCTATCTTCAAGAACTGCATGACCCCAACCGATAAGTACAAAGTATGGATGTCTTACACCAGAAGTGACGAAAATCACGTTTTCTGGGCGTATGTCTCCGTGACGAATTCCAGCCGAGGAGGCAGTGGAAAGTGCAGACAAGCAATCGTGGCAGCATCTAATAGCCTCTTCAGGACCGAATCTTCCTTTGTTTACCAACTCAGCAACCGTCTCACCAACTGGACTGGTCACAAGAATAGGAGTCCCGCACCAAGGATGATCACACCGTCCACCTGAACTTGGTTTTTTACATTGGCCCGGGTGAATGATCCGACCAGACCCATGGAGCTGTGGCAAGTATTTACTAGGACGTCCTCTCTGTTTCATAATATTTAATATTTTAGTCTGTCTTTGGACCTGATACCACAAATTCATGTCTTCCCAAGCTGGCTCAAGCTGTGTCGGAGGAGAGCCAACATACAGAAAAACATGCTTTCCTGGGTCGTCCACTGGTGAAGCAATATGATATGGAAGCGCACCATCACTCAATACTTCATTAATCTGATAGCCCTTTTGCCCGTTTGAATCTTCCAACCACAGAACAGATCCGACTTCCAGTTTCATCGATTGTTCTGACTCGATTTTGATTGATTCTTCTTGAACTTCAACAATTTCAGGAGACAAAGAACTATGCTCGAACCTAAACAGACCATTTCCACCGAGTCTAGCATCCCCCAACTGTCTCTCTTGTCTTCTTGTTTGAAGGCGAGAGCTATGATCAGCAGCTAAGTCTTCAATTGAGTTCCTCGGAGGCCCAAAGTACTGCACTATACTGTGGTAAGTGGCAAAAACTACTTGTAAAGCACCAATGTCTCCCCAGTTAGCATTTCCAAGTTTGTTCCATATTCTGTCAATTGGTGACACTGCTATCTTCGAATGCTTCTTCATCCACTCTGCAGCACACTCATAGATATTATTCATGTCAAAATCCAACTTAGTTACATCCCCTTCAACTTTTACAACGCCACCATATTGTGAATCAACAAGAAGAATGAAGACACAGTTTGAGCTCTGAGAAAAATCTAAACGGCTCACGCTTCTTGAGAGGAGTAAGCGGAGAGCATAGAAAAGAGCCTCGCCTAAGACAGGCAGAGAAGGCGGGCACTCACTTTCCAGAGCAAAGCCTCCTATATCTGGCCTTAGAAGAGCAAGTTCAAGAACATGATCCCATTTTCCATGTGGATGTCTAGGGTTTTTTAGCAAAATACCCGTTGCAGAAAGACCTTCAAGTTTCCCAGTAGCTAAAGCTTTCTCAGCCGGATAAAATTTCAAGTTTTGATTGTATAGACAGGCAACAGAGAAAGGAACTGGCTCGTCCTGACTCCAAAATGCCTCCCATAAGCCCTTGACTGTTGCATGTAGAAAATCCTCTATGGCTAGAAATGCGGTTCCCTCCACAGCATTAGATGTCGAAGCATAAACAGCATTGGGCATTCGAACGACCTGCTGAAAAGAAACCCCTTCCAACGCATAGTCAAACTTTTGGAGTTCCACCAACTCAAAAGGAACCTCAAAGATTGGTCTGTTATCTCCTGAGTTTTTCAATATTTCCTCAAACCAATCTTCAAGTCTTTCTATAAGATATTCGCTATCAGTAAACCTGTTAAGGAAATCCCGACGGTTACGAGAATGACTTCCCGAAGAAACACTGGACCTCTTTGTACCAGACCCGACCGATTCCAGGTCTGGGGATTTACCTGTCAGAGAAGAAAATTGCAATCTTGATCTATCAAATGAATCTTCACACTGTCTATGTCAGATTATCTCTCTACTGGACCCAGATAACAGATGTTAAATCACAGCCACTGACTTGAGAGTTGCAGAAAAAAAAGCCTAGCCATCTAATATCTATCATGACACTGAAAAAAAAGGGTCAAAATGGCAAACTAATATTTTTGCTGAGGAAAATATCAAGGGCAAATTTGCAGTCACAGAACTGGTATAAGGCCAACTTAGCAGAGTGACGGAACAAAAACGATTGATAAACTACCAGAACAATACAGATTTGAAGCCTAAACGATCAGAAAACCACCTCAGAAGATCAATGGCAATACAAAGAAAAAGAAAAACAGAGGAGGATACTTTGCTAACGTCAAAAAGAGCTACAAGAGTGATTAACCACCGCATCAAAATGAGAACAACACAAAGAATCTAACAGAGGTTAGAGGAAGAACAATCAGAGCTGAAAAAAAAACAAGAACAGATGCAGTGAGATACAGAAATTTCCTGATGGAAGACAAGACAAGCTACCACAAGCCTGTCTTCAAACACATGCAAATGCAAATGAGAAACTAGAAATGCGCAAAGATCAATAAATACGCTTGTACCGTTGTACGGAACTTAACAGCTCAGACACCCGTTGACAACTGCAGAAAATTTCAAGATAACAAATTGGACCGAATGGCCGTACCGAAACGTGAATCTAACTCATACACAATCGTATCTACGGATCAATCTCCTTTATTTCTTAACTACCGAAACTATCACTGCGCAAGTGTCACTCGAATCAGATTTAGGCGACGTGAAATCTCGATAAGATAATGCGGTCTGAAGATGAATCGGAAGGAATCAGACAAAAAGTGAAACCCAGTTCTCGCGGAGTAAAATCAAGTCAAATGCAGGGAAGTTCGGAAAACTAGGGTTTCGCGGAGGAAAAAAGGAAACCCAAATCTGAGAGGAGCTAAGAACAATCACGCACCTTCCATTACAGTCGAATGCAATTACAAACCCTCAGCTTCTTCCTCCTCTTCCTCCTTCTGCTTCTTCTACTTGGTCACAAATTTCTTCGGTCTTCGCGTGTTCTCCGATTTCTTCCCGAGTCTGCGTCCGAGTCGCTGACCGCTACTCCTTTTTCCTAATTGTTTTTATTATTTTATTTCATTTTCCAAAAATTATTTGGGTGTTTTTATAAAAAAAAAAGAATAATATTACAAGACAGGTCAAAAGTACGAAACACTAACGATTACCAGTAGAAAAGACTGCGGTCTTCGTGTTACGTAACACATTAATAATATATTCAGCATTAGCATTTAATTGGTCACCTCGTGGATAGTGGTTGACATCATTTTCAATTACAATTAGAAAACAAATATTATTTTTTTGAAAGTAAATCATCTTCTTTTGTATAATTGTATTCGAAAAAAGGTTGAAAATTTGAATATCCATAATTCCTAAATCAATATAAAAAATCTGCATATTTAATTTAATTTCTTTAGTGCGAAAAGTCAATAACCTTTTGATAGTCATATGCATATGACACTGTTTACTACATACTGTTTAATATTCAAGAGTTAAATTAGTGGAGCTAATATTTCTAGCAAAAATTAGATGTATCAGTAAAGATAATTTGGATTTTTTTTTTTTTGTTATTTCTGAATTTAATTTTTTTAAAATGTTTATATTCGTTCCACTTTGTTTATCAAAAATCGAAATTATTTTGAATTTATTTTTAATAAAAAAATATTTTTCTTCTGTTTGGTTGAATTTGAATACCTCATATCTAATTCATGATTAAATTGAGGTAACAGTTAGTGATGGTTAACAATTATACTTGAATATTTACATACCAAAAAAAAAACATATCCAATCAAAATTTATTGTACTAATATTAAATAACATAATAATGTGGGCTTGGGTCCGTTATTTTTTTCCTTTTTCTTTTCACCCTTAAGTTGGGCCCTAATAAAGCCCGTGCTTACAACGTTAAACCCTAACCCCGACAACAATGGGTTTGGTTTGCTTCTCGCCGGCGATCTCTCTCTCTCTCTCCCGGTTGCCTTACTTCTTCTGTCTTCCCGAAGAACTCTCCGGAGGTTTCCTGACATTTCCCCGCAGAGATGCCGTCGAAGAAGAAACAGTCCAAGACGCCTTCGCGGCTGTCGAATTCGGAGCTATCTGCGTCTCCGAGAACACCGGCGTCTTCGACGACGGGCCTTGGTACAGAGTATTTCGACGAGGATGAACTTCGTTACCGTCTCGAAGAAGCTTCGGTTCGGTTTCCTTGTCTCATCGGCAAATCCGCAATCTTGGGAAGAGTAACCGATGTTGCCCCGGAATCTATCCGAGGTTCTAAGATTTGGTTGTCCGAAACTTCCATGGTTGCCGCTTCTCTCAGTCCTGGTTCCACTGTATCGGTAATTGGCTTCTCCGTTTTGAGCTGTTCGCTTGAAGATCGAACATTTTTTTAGCTTTTGAGTGTTGACGGGAAAAGTATCAAGTGTTCTTTGACGATGTTGAAGGCGATGAACATACAATCTCTCTCTGGCAAATCAAATTCATCGATGAGTAGCTTCTCTTAAAAATGACTTTGTACCAAATTCTGGGAACCCCCCTTTTCAGCTCCTTTGTGATGGATACTACGTATCAAAATTGTGAACTCTTTTGGGAAGATTTGTTGGTAGATATAATGCCACACTAGCTTCACGGTGAAATTGTATTCTATTGATAGGTCTCGCTTGCTTGCATTGGAAGGGGATTCTCAAATGGCTTTCCGCTAAGCTCTATCAAGGCTGAATATGGGCTTGATTGTAGTAGTAGTAGCATCGTCAATGAACCTGGGAACTACTTCGTTCTTGCCACCGTTTTCTCGTCTTCAAAGGTCAGAAGAAGAAGATGTACTATGGCTCTTTCTCTCATCTCCATTGCTTCCTTTAGTATAGACTTGATTTAGTTGTCCACCATTGTTGTAAGTGATGTCTAGAGGTTTCCTTTTTATGTGTTTATCATGTGCCCCTATCACCTTCTTCAAGTCAAATTTTGCTCTTGATCTTTTCTTGTTTCATTTAACGTGGAGTCATTTTGAATTGCTGCAGGTTTTGAAGGACTCTGTTCGTGTTTCAGTAAATCTTCAATATGGGCTTGGTTATCCTGTTTCCGGCAGGACTGTTTTTGTTTATCCTGTCTGCAGCCCTTCTTTAAATAATACAGTCAACACGAGTGATGGACCGCTCTACACCGCCGATGGTAACCGTCTTTCATTGGTTGTCTGCAAGGAATTGTATTTAGAGTTGATTCCTTTCAGGAATATGGTAGAAGTAAAGATGGATTTACTTTCTAAAGAGAAGTTTACTACAGAAAGGTCCCTTGGCAGGTACGAAATTGGGGATTCAACCCCTAAGACACCTCTTAACTTGCAAAAGCTTGGGTCTCCTGGTTCCAACGCTCCAGCATCACCAATTATCAAGGACTCTGTTTCCAGCATTTCTAATCAGCGGACTCTGTCTGCAAATTTGGTTGACATGCAAGAAGTGTTGACCAGTGAAAGCGCTAAGAAACTTTTTCAGACTTGTGCTACTTCATGGATATATCCGTGTAGTTTGTTTTATGGCAATCTTGTCGCTGTACCAGTTCTCTCTGAGATCTGTATTTTCTGTGTCAAAAAGGCTACTAAACTGCCTGCTGATAATCCTGATCAGAATGTGGCAACTCAGGCTTCTCGAAGCACAATCCAGACAGCAGAATCAGTGCACCATGCAAATTATGCGTTTTTGATAAATCAGGAAACAAAAGTGTACTTCCAAAATCCATTGGACTTGGCAAATGATGTTCCCGAGGGAACAATTTCGCAAAATCTTCAACTTGATCAAGACAATGAAGGGGAAAATGTGGGACATGAACTCGCAAAATTAGGTGGTCTATCTAAAGAATATGCAGTTCTGAGGGACATAATCGTTCCCCCATCCAGTTTGAATAATACCCTATCAAGGTATGTTTTACAATTGGCTTGATCAGCATGTTTCACTCTTCTTCCAGAATTTGCATTAAATATTTTTGGACATTTACTGTTGATTTTGGATAGTCAAATTTATTTCAATTGAAAGTAAACATGCATGGAAAATGCAAACTATCTTCCCACCTGGTTCACCCATGCGTTCGGTCTGTTCAATGTTTTCAGATCTTGGTATGTTGAAGTTTTTGTTTAGCCAGTGAATGAAGTTTTATAACTTTGTTCTGATGAAAGCTGAAAGTAATTGTTGTTACTTGTGTCTTTATCTTGTTCCAAAATCATTGTCATGCAGTGAGGTGCGTCTATTCGATAGTTAGTGTACCTGACAGGCTGACAATCACTCTTCTTAGATTTAATATTTCTATGTTGATCCCTGGTGTGATTGTTTTAGACTAGGTATCCGAACTGCAAAGGGAGTGCTTCTTCATGGACCTCCAGGCACAGGAAAGACGTCTTTGGCTCGGTTATGTGCCCGTGATTCTGGTGTCAGTTTTTTCTCCGTGAATGGACCTGAGATTGTGGGCCAGTACCTTGGGGAAAGCGAGAAAGCCCTATATGAGGTCTTCAGTTCAGCTAGCAAAGCTGCACCTTCTGTGGTTAGAATTTCATACTTATTCTCTAAATTCTATAGCTAATTGATTTCTTCTTTTAAGATGCTACACAATTGGCTAGAACGTTGATGGATATAGTTGGCAGGTGTTGAATTCTCTTAGTTTTACTTTTCATAGTAATGTCTTTATATAAGATGAAAGAGCGTTTAAATTTTGATTTGTTAGCTTACCAACTAACACCATATTGTGCCAAGTTAGCTGCTTGCTTAAACAAAAAAAAAATCTTTTTAAGGTGTTCATTGATGAGTTGGATGCTATTGCTCCTGCACGGAAAGAAAGAAGTGAAGATTTATCTCAAAGGATGGTAGCTACTTTATTGAGCTTAATGGATGGAATAAATAGTGATGATGGTGTAGTTGTAGTTGCTGCAACCAATAGACCTGATAGCATTGATCCTGCCCTTAGACGACATGGAAGACTTGACAAAGAAATCGAAATAGGTAAGACGAGAACTTTGCTGGAAAGAGACCATCCGGACATGAGTGGAATATTTTAGCTTTCTTGCTCTCTACAATTTGTTTAAAATACTTTCTAAATGATATAGGTGTACCATCTTCGGCACAACGCCTCGATATACTCTGCACAATTCTAAGTGGGATGCAACATTCACTTTCAGACATCCAGATTCAACAGCTTGCTATGGCTACCCATGGTTTTGTAGGTGCAGATCTAGCCTCATTATGTAATGAGGCAGCACTTGTCTGTTTAAGACGTCATGTTGAGCACAGAAGTTGCTCTCGTAATCTGCATCCTGAAGAGACACCTGTTTGTGCTTGCAAACGTGAAAGTTCTGATTCCTCGACAAATATCACAGGCATATCAACAGATAGGTGTCATTCTGCATCTTCATGTGTCACAATTTCACCCACTGCTTCTGGGGCACCAATATTTAGTTCAAATGGGGCAGTCTCTCAAGCGACAGAGGATATCTCAAGCGATGGCAACTATAGTCCGAACCAGATGTGTGTCACAGAAAGAGAGCATATCTTAAGGATTGCTTTTGAAGATTTTGAAAAGGCTAAGATGAAAATCAGACCCAGTGCCATGAGAGAGGTAATCACTTTCTGAGTCCTAATAAAATGGTCTGATGATAAGATAACTGATTCTCAGCTACTTCTTCATTTGAAGGCTGTATTGGTGCATTTTCCCTTGATAGGAAGCTAGCTGTTTTTCTCATATCTCAAGTTTCATGGAAGACAACACCTAGATGCGTTTCATAATTCCAATGAAATCTGTTGATGCAAATGGTTCTTATTTTGTTACTTCCGTAGAAAATTGATTAAATAAGGAACTTGAGTTTCCAACTTTGAATATGGTCTAGTGTCTGTATTTATTTTAAGCTTCATTTACCTATTCCATATAACTTGATATTTTCAATAGCAACCAGAGTTTGCTCTGCTTTCTGATCACTCTGGCTCTTGACTACTACGTGACTTTCAGGTGATATTAGAGATTCCCAAGGTCAATTGGGATGACATCGGTGGCCAAAATGAGGTGAAGAATCAGTTAATGGAAGTGGTAGAATGGCCACAAAAGCATCAGGATGTATTCAAGCGAATAGGTATAAAGCCACCGAGTAAGATACTGATGTTTGGCCCTCCTGGATGTAGCAAGACCCTTATGGCACGTGCGGTAGCTTCCGAAGCAGGATTGAATTTCTTTGCAGTCAAAGGACCAGAACTTTTCAGCAAATGGGTTGGTGAATCAGAGAAGGCTGTGAGGTCTCTCTTTGCCAAGGCAAGAGCAAATGCACCCTCGATCATATTTTTTGATGAGATAGATGGTCTGGCCACCATTCGAGGAAAAGAGAACGACGGAATTTCAGTTTCTGACAGAGTTATGGGCCAACTTCTTGTGGAGTTAGATGGTTAGTAACAACCTTATTAGAGTGCTTAATTTGTCTATCTTGAGGCACTTGTTAGAACGTAGGAAAATGACAACTAAATCCCTTTAAATCTTTTCAAGATAGAATATTTTCAGTTCAGATTCTAAGCCAAATCACAAATTATAAGTAGAACAGGCTCTGATTACCTTTTTTATGTCAAATGCAGGTTTGCATCAATTAGTTGGTGTTACTGTTATTGCCGCTACAAATCGGCCAGACAAAATAGATCCTGCCCTCCTAAGACCTGGTATATTACTCTCTTTTGCTCTGGTATACATTAAGTATCCTACAAATGACAAATCTGAACGTTTCCTGGTGATTGAAACGTTAATCAGGACGCTTTGACCGGTCCCTGTATGTGGGACCTCCTAACAAGACGGACCGCGAAGATATATTCAAGATCCATTTGAGGAAAATCCCATACAGCTCTGATGTCAGTTTGGAAGAGCTTGCTTCTCTTACTGAAGGCTGGACCGGGGCTGACATATCGTTGATATGCAGAGAGGCAGCCATTGCAGCACTCGAGGTTAGATTTTTCTTTTCTTTTTTTTTCTCGTCATTGTGTTCTCTGCAGATGATTTGTCTTGCTCTTGCCTCTGTCTCTTATTCCCTTTCCCTGCTGGTTTACACAATCAGGAGAGTCTGGATGCCGAGGAAATAACCAAGCAGCATTTGAAAGAAGCGATCAGGCAAGTGGAGCCAACAGAGATTCTGTCCTACGAAGAACTGTCTGGAAAATTCCAAAGGGTCGTCCCCTCAAAAGCACAAGAAGACTTGGTGGAAAACCCAGAGAGCACGAGCTCAAGATCGTCTTTTTCTCTCTGGTGAGATCTCTCTCCCATCTATCTATCTGTTTCGGTTTATCCGCAGTGATAATGTCCTAAAATTGACGCGCATTTTTTGTTGTGGATTTTGTTATTCGTATGATCTGTTATCGCCACTAAATTCTACCACTGTTCCGATCCAGGACACGAATGAGATCTATCGCGATGTTTCTTCTCCGCCTCGTTGCTTCATAATCAGATAACAAAACCAGCAGACAGACCGAGCTCTTCCTAATTGGCAATCAGATGATGAACTGATGAGCCTCCACCCGCTATAACCGTAAGAACATCATTTCCACAGGTCCTGGAGTGAATTTTGGTGTGTATAAATAGATGGGCAATGTTGTAGAGATAGTGAAAAATAAGCAAGTAGGCTGATATACATGTAGGGGTCACCTGTTGGGCTGTGTTCTTGAAGGTCATGATGAATATACATGTCTTATTTGATATTTGGTTCGTATGTTAGTGTACATCATTATTTAAGAGAGGACAATTACGACATGATCGGATAAAGTATACATGATAGATTTGAGGTTTTGATTGCTAAGTGTTGCCATAAGGATCTTTGTCTGAATGTATGTCTTTGTCTATATTAATCTAATATCTCTAATTTCACAAATTGATATATTGGATGAACTAAATGTTTATGTTTTGTACGAATATCCGTATGAAGGTAAAATTCTAGCCATTCAACAACTTTCACATGGATATACGCGGGCAAATCAGAGTTAAAAATATGTTTTATTGGACAAATTTCATTTTTTTGTCTATCATATGTATGAATCTATGTTAGGTAGGACATATAAATTAGATTAAAAAAATGATAGTATAGTATATATGTGGGGGGGGGGTTAAGAAAACATGGGACAACTCATGGTTTGTGAAACTAAAATATTCTTTTATATATGTTAGGAAAAAAAAATAAAAAACAAATTTAAAACAAGAAAATTGCTGAAATAAAAAAAAAAGAATTTCTTTACTCCACTTTAAGGGTGAACGGTCTAAAATGATTTTATTTTTAAACATCAATTATACAAAAAAGGCTGTAGTTTAGGCTCTTTCCTTTGTCATTCTTCACCGAAATAACGAATTCCTATAATTGTTAAGCTATATATTTGAAGTAATCTTCAGATATTTATTGATTTTTTTTAATTTAGTAACTATAGTTCGAAAAAATCAGAAGAAAAAAAAAAGCAATACTATTACTTTTTTTTCACTCAAGCAAAATTCTTTAGAAAAATCGGAAATACTATTTTTTTTTCCTTTGTGAAAAAATGTTACAAGCAAATCAAAGGGACAGGTCTGTGTCTGGTTTTTTCTTGGCGTTTCAGAAGTTGGGACTTCTGAATAGATTCCTTTTGTTTGTCCTCTTGTGATAACTCTGTGTTGTTATAAATATCTCCATGAATATTTAAATGAACTGAACAAAAAAAATCTTTTTTTTTTGTTATGCCCACTTTTACTTGATATGAATAATTTTATGATTTATTGGAGAATGATAATGTACATCCTTTACATATCTATGATTATGCGAAAACAACAATCTTGATTGTGTCTTTTGTATGAACTTTAATTAATTAAGTACTCCATTAAAAACTAATTAAGTAATCAATTAATTAGGAGAATCATGTTTCCTAGATTAGGTATTAAAAACGAAGCAAGGCAACTAAAAAGAAAGATTTAGACAACACATGACACTTCATAGACCCTTTTTTAATTTTGTACTTAATTAAGCTAGAGCATTAATTGAGAATTTAATTAAAAAATGGAAACATGCATGCCGAACCCAGATTGGAATATTAATCATTCCCACCATCCTCTCTCTATCCACAAAACCTAAAAGGTGTTTAATTTATTTATTTTATCATGAACTCAACTCCCACTCACTGCCCATGCCTCTTTTTTTTTTAATCATTATATATATAATCAGATAGTTAAAAAAAGTTAAAACTGATTAATATAACATAATTCGGTGCCTAGTGTAGTTAATCAAGTAATGGAAGTTAGAGGGCACCTAATCTAATCCATGACTGCGCGTGGAATCTCACGCGTAGTAGCCTCCACGCGCCGGAAGAGAGCGTGAAAACCACGCGACACGTGAGATGCCAAAGAATCTTTCCGAACTACGGACACATAAGACAATGACAGATCCTCCAAAACAAGAACATCATAATGATGGATCTGAACTGTTATTGTTTTCTTGCCCCCACTCTCTCTTCCTTTTATTTTTTTAATAAAATAAATTTTGATTTCTCGTTATCAATTATTAAATAATATTATCACTAGTCCTAAAGATGTATATCTTCATTTTGAATATAAGAAAACGGATTCGATAATAAGCATTCGCTTTAAAACATTATAATATTTTTACAGACATACCTCTCTCTCTCTCTGTCATTCGTTTATTTCATGATCCAAAATATATATTTAATTATTCGGTCCCATAACCATTTGCACAAAACTCGGAAAAACTCACCCACACATGCATACATATATACATACACATATACATACACACATACATACATACATGGCAAATGGTGTGTGTGGATAAATAAATAACAAGTGCAGGTCCTGAAAGATGTCTGATCACCACTTTCTCGTTGGGTTCGATGAGAGAAGACAATCCGAATTGGTTGGCGAGATGGGAGGAGGAGCTTCCTCCTCCTGAAGATCTCATCCCTCTCTCTCAAACCCTAATCTCTCCTCCCCTCGCCCTCGCCTTCCACATCGACAAATTCCCCCCTCCTCCGACCGATTACGCCGGCGATTTGACCGAGCCGGCCAGGACTCTGAAGCGGCCGCGGCTGGTGTGGACGCCGCAGCTGCACAAGCGGTTCGTGGACGCGGTTGCTCATCTCGGCATAAAAAACGCCGTCCCCAAGACCATAATGCAGCTCATGAGCGTCGAAGGCTTGACCAGAGAGAACGTAGCCAGCCATCTCCAGAAGTACCGTCTCTATCTCCGCCGTATAGAGCGGGTTCGACGGAGCATTTCATGGCGTCGCTGATGCATCACCACCGGTTGCAGCCGCCACAGCAATCCCGCCGGCAAGGGAACAGCTTGGCGCCGTCGACGCAGAGTCAGTTACAGCTTCAGTTTCAGAGGTACGAGGATTTGGAACCTGGAAATGGCGACGGAGGAAGGAAAATCCTAACGCTC
>NW_010966881.1:6151123-6155394 GCF_000463585.1 Tarenaya hassleriana | reverse complement strand
CTTCCCCACCGGGAGGGGTTAAATTGTTAATTAATTAATTAATTATCATAACCATCATCAAGGAGACGCTAATAAGGAACATTGATCTGTTGTGGGCTATAGTTGTTAATCATATTAATTAGTGATTAGCAACTAATTAATCCTTTTTTTTGTAAATTATATATGCGATTTCGTATGTAAGATTTCCGTTTGATGGGGGAATTACTTGTCACGCTCTTTCTCACGCGATTCCTCAAAAATCCAACCTTTTTTTTTTTCTTAATGGCGAGAAATTAGATATGCAAACTCCATTATTCGGTCGGCGTCTTAGACAAAAGCCTAACTCAAAAAAAGCTGTCATGAACGAATCTAAGCCGACAACTGACTAAAATATTTGAAACTCACAACTTCCATGTGAAACCCAACAAACTCACAACCCTATCCCAGCCAAAAAAAAAAAAAAAAAAAAACTCCCAACCCTAATCACAGGCTCTCTATACTCAATTTTACCATAATGCACAAGTATATTATATATATACACATATATATATATATCAAACAAGTGAATAGAATGTATCAGAAGAGCAATAATTCTGAAGAATTGGGGAATATATCATTGCATATACATTGCATGCATGCATATATATATATATATAAGGCTGATTTAAAACGTTTTATTTTTTTATCTCTCTTCAACATTTATTTTTCCAAACTAACTAGCTTCAGTTCCAGTTCCTTTTGAAGGGCCATTGTCATATGCTCAAATACACACACACACACACACACACATATATATATATATATATACCACTCAATTTCTGTACATTAGCTCTGGGATTTTCCGACAGCCCTAAATAACGGTCGGAAAATCTGCTATTTTCTGATAAAAATTCTGTTCCCGTTGCCATCTAAATCAACTCTCTTGAATTGTTGCGATCAGTTCTTGATGATGATCGAGGTGCAAGACCCAATATACATAGTCGGAAGATCCTGGAACCTCGGACTATATCTCCCAAGAACTCGACAGAAAAAGACAAGAAAACGGATCTTATATAGATTCATGAACAAAAAAAAAACTTGATTGAATTCTTTCTATTGGATTTAATTAGACTACGTACAAAAAAAACTTGATATACCTATTTCTAGAAATATTTAGTACATTATATTATAAATAACATAAATTGTATTTTTAAATAAAAAAACATAAATTGTATTTCTAAAAATTAAATTGGGAAGAGCTTTATAATAGTAGAATAAATCACGTGGAGCAGGGGAGACATGCGTGACGGGTAAGAAACTCAAAAAACGACACACAGTTTAAGGCGTAAACCTCCCTTACTCCTCCTCAAGTGAAACCTAATCCCCCTCACGCTCCTTTTATGGCGCGTGTGTCTAATGACGAAAATCTTAATTTGTCAGCATTAAATTTATGATGGCCACGATGACGGATATTCTTATATTACTAATCAATTTTTCGGATTTTCGAAAGATTTTGATATGGAAATAATATATTGGAAATTTGTAAAATAAAACTCTAAAAATAACATCATTTACTAAAAAAATTTAATATCCCAAATCTATCATATAGTTTGATGAAATATACGTAATTTATATTGATCATTATCCAAGTGATATAATAAAATATAAATTATTTTCTAATGTGAATACGGTTTCCTTATTTTTTTTAAATGATATCCTATCCATACTTACTCAAACTAGGATTCGGGAGCTTAAATAATTACTAGATTAGAAAATGCTAATTAAGGTTACTATGTTACTATATGGGCAATATATTTTACTGTTTTTATTTGTTTATTATAATTTGCAACAAATCAACATAATTATAAATTTTAATTTTAAAATGATTTTTTCCAACCTCTAATTTAAAGCTCGATGCTGGAGCGTGAGCCACGCGCTGCAGTCGGAGAAGGAAACAGCGTCCGTCTTAAAACCCCGTCGTTTCCCGTGTTCCACACCGTTGGACCATTTTCTCTGCATTTTCCTGGAAATTTTCCCTCTTCTCCACGATTGCGAACCCTAACCCTAGCTTGTTACGATGATCGATTCGGTTGTGGAGGTGCCTCCTCCGGCGATCGATCCCGACCCTAACTGCTCTTCCGAGTTTGACTCAGTCGCAATCCCTCCGTTCGATCATCTATTCCTCACCGGCTCCGATCAGGAACCTGTTGGAAATCTGACTTCTGATCTATGGATTTCTCTTGATGGCGACGAAGAATTCGACCTCACTCTTGACGGCATTGACGATCTCTACTTTCCGGCTGAAAACGAGACGTTTTTCATCCCTGCTACTGCCGCTACAGACCGAGAGCATTTCGGAGATTTTACGCCGGAGTCCGAGGGTTCTGGGATTTCTGGAGATTGTATTCCGGGCGACGAAGATAAGAACGCGAATTACTTGTCATCTTCGTCAGGCTGCTCCGATCGAGAATCACACAGGGATTCCGGCGATCGGTGCTCCGGTGAAGAGAGGAGTTTGAATCCTCCGTCGCCGATTTCGTCTCAGGGGTCGGGTAATTGCGGGTCCGGTGTTTCGGTGACCATGAACGCGCTCTCTCCTGAATCAGAAACCTTGATGGTGGAGCAGAAGGTTAAGGTGGAGGAAGGAGGTACCGCGCCCATTACCAAAAGGAAGAAAGAGAGCGAAGAGGATACGAGTGGAGACTCCAGGACAAGTAAGTGCAGGAGATCGGGTGATAATGCCTCTGCCAGTGATGTGACCACCGAAGAAGATGAGAAGAGGAACGTCAGGTTGATGAGAAACCGTGAAAGCGCTCAGCTTTCGAGGCAGAGGAAGAAACATTACGTCGAGGAGCTGGAAGAAAAGGTTAGGACTATGCATTCTACTATTGCGGATTTGAATAGTAAGATATCTTACTTCATGGCTGAGAATGCGACATTGAGGCAATTGGGTGCCGGTACGGGAATATGTCCGCCGCAGCATCATCCGTTGTCTCCGCCGGGAATGTATCCTCCCATGGCTCCGATGCATCACCCATGGATGCCCTGTCCGCCGTATATGGTCAAGCCGCAAGGGTCACAAATGCCTTTGATTCCCATCCCTAGGTTGAAACCGCAGCAACCTGTATCAGTGTCTAAGTCTAAGAAGTCGGAGAGTAAGAAAAGTGAGCCTAAAACCAAGAAGGTTGCTAGTATTAGTTTTTTGGGTCTTTTGTTGTGTCTCTTTTTATTTGGTGCATTAGCTCCCATTGTGAACATTAACTATGGAGGGATTAGCGGAGCCCTATATGGGGAGTATAGGTCTGACTACATTACTAACCAGGTTCTTGATCAACATAAAGGAAGAGTTCTGGATGTCAATGGCCGTCTGAGTAGATCTGGCGATGTCGATGGTAGTGGTACGGAGTTCTCTAATAGCAATGGGGCAAAATGCAGGATAGATACTGATGGAAGGGCCGGAAAAAGCATGTCTGTGACTGACCACGTCATGCCTGCAGGAAATGATAGTGAACCGTTAGTTGCATCACTGTTTGTTCCAAGGAATGATAAGCTTGTGAAGATTGATGGCAACTTGATTATTCATTCTATCGTGGCAAGTGAGAAAGCCATTGCTACGCGAAAGGCTTCTGAAACAAACAATGAGAGGAAAACCGTTTTGTCAATTCCGGAAGATTTTTCTCCTGCGCTGCCTAGACCTGATGTGGGAAGGAATGGGGAGTTGGCCAGGGCCAAGGATTTATACAGGACTAACAGTGAAAAGCAGAAAGCTCTCTCTTCTGGTCCTGCTGATAATCTAAAAGACCATTTCAAGACAACAGCAGCCAATGGTAAAATGCAGCAATGGTTCCGTGAAGGTCTTGCAGGTAGTAATGGGTTTCTAATGTTATTTGTTTAGTTACTGATTTTGGATGGGTTAGCAATTCACCCATCTTTGGTCTTCAAAAAGAATGCCGATGATGAGATTAAGTTTTACCTACAAATTACAATTTGGTGCTTTGGTTAGCAGAACTTTGCAACACATATATCAGGTAGATACCAAATACCGACATAAACATCAGAGCTAAGCTAGTTGTACTTGTCGATCCAAGAGAGTAGTTTTATCTTAAGCCAGAACAGTGAATTGTGTGCGCCTCTCGATAATATGCATTTTCTGGTAATCTGGAAATCTATGGGGTTAGCAAGTGGTGGTTTTGACTCGATTTCCTGCTCATAAATCTCTTTCACGAATCTGTTGTAGGGCCAATGTTAAGTTCTGGGATGTGCACTGAAGTGTTTCAGTTCGATGTCTCCTCAACCTCGGGAGCCCTCATTCC
>NW_010966881.1:6137205-6150905 GCF_000463585.1 Tarenaya hassleriana | reverse complement strand
TCCTGCTTCCCCAGCCTCCAATGTCTCCACTGAACAGAGTAAGAACAACACCACTAACACGGACAGGGGAAAGAGCAGACGGATCCTACGTGGTCTCCCTGTTCCGCTTCCAGGATCTGGACCTGAATTCAACCTAACCGAAAACCACACCCGGAAAAGCTCCAGCCAAGAAGGCATGGGAAAACCCAAACCAGCAGCAGCAGGGTCATCAATGGTGGTGTCTGTGCTGGTTGATCCCAGAGAAGGAGGGGAAGGGGAGGTTGATGATGGGATGATGGGGCAAAAATCACTGTCCAGAGTTTTTGTAGTAGTGCTAATGGACAGAGTGAAGTATGTAACATACTCTTGTGTCCTCCCGCGACCAGGAGACGGCCCTCATCTAGTGACCACTTAGATAGAGCTCGAGAGAAAAAAGCTAAACGTGTAGCAATGCAAGAGGCCGTCCTGTCCTGTCCTGTCTTGTCCATCCACACAGCTCTGTATTTAAACGTTAATAAGAAGCTGCTGCTGCTGCTGCTGCTGCATTATCAGTGTTATAGTGTGGCAGCCTATATGTTGTGTTGATCACAGAAATGGACAGAACAGAACAGACGATGTAACGCATTGTGCAAACACAGTTAAAGTTTTTTTTTTCTTTACCTTATCAAATGATTTTGTCCTAATCTTCATATACCCGTGTTTTTTACATTTCCCATTTCTTAGACAAAAAAAATATATATTAAGAGAGTAAATGTCCCTTGTTGCATTCGACCCCTCAATTTCAAAGGTTTAATTATTATATATGCATAATAAAATTCCAAATTAAATCAATTGAAACAATGTTAGAGGGGATTGCCTGGGTTTTTATTTAGGTAAAGGTTGTCCTGTCGATTCATCAATCAATTAAATTCAATTTGATAATGTTTAACCACTTTCCATTAGTAAATTACCTTTTTCATCTATTAATAAATTAATTAGACATCCACACGTTAAACACGATTGTGGAAAGTCTCATACAAATCATTACTTCACATATGCAAAACAATATGCATAACTTTATTTGAATAAATTGCAAACATGCCTTCAAGAAAATGTAATAAAAAAGTCGATGTATCCATAAATCTTTTCATAGCAATATAAAATAATTGCCCTCCAATTAGATGAAATGTACGCGAATGCTTCACTTGTATTAGATATAATATAACGGTACTCTAACATTAATCGTCATCAATAACAATTTAATTTATAATAACAAACCGGGGAACCATATAAATATTGATGACATAAGCTCCACCACGATGTGGTTGAGTGCTTACCTTGAAACCACTCTTCCACTAATCAAAATTAAATTAGTTTGTGCTGAAACAAATCATATTATCAAATGGGTCTATTCATTCAATTGACTCCACAAGCGAAACATTATTTGCGACGTGGAAAACCGTGGCTGTTTTAGGGTTTTGTTATTGTTGCATGGGTTCCACGTCCACTTTATAAATATTTTATATATATCTATTTTATATATCTTTTTTTAGTTAAATTTATAATAAAATCTTCACGATAAAAAGAAGTATAAAAGATTTCTAGATTTCTATATTGTTTTAAAATTTTCACAGATAAGATTGGCTAAATTATTGGACATGAAATAAAGATTCAGAAATTTATTTAATGAAAAAAAGGATTCTTTGACCAATGGGACGAGGTGATGATCCCACCTTTCCTTCAATTATAATATCTTTTTTTCTCCTTTTTTTCTTTATCATGTTTTTTTTTCTGATGTATATATAACCTTATATATTGATTTTTTAGGGGGGAAAAAAAAGATATTGCTTTTTGAAGTGCTCTGTTGACATACGCATGTGTTTTTTTATCTATTTCAACTTCGTAGCCTTTACGTTAAATAATATTTATCTCTTAATATCCGTATAAAAAATTTACATGTCCTATGTATAGATAATATTTTCTGTTGGATTGACATTTGTTAAGGAAAATTGATTAATATTATATAGATCAAAATGTAGAAATTTAAAAATCCAAAAACCCAAAAGTCACCTGAGGATGAGACAAGAGGAAACATTTGCTTTATAATTCCATAATTTCTTTAATCTTTTTTCATTTTCCTAAAAAAATATTAGCCTTTCATTTCTCCTCAATTGTTTTATTTTAAATTTAGATTTGGTTCGAATTTCAACAATATCTTTTATTCAAAGATTTTTATTTTTAAACATAGATTTTAGTTTTCATCATTTTAAATTAATTTTAATATACGTCTCTAACAAGAATACGAAAATAGATTTAGTGGAAATCATTTTGAGCATAATTAAACAAATAGTTCTTTGTGATTCTCCTCCAACTAGAATTGTCAAATGGATCATACGAGCAAGTGCCATATATATAACACTTGCATTCAAAATCATAGGAGCAAGTGAATGTATGCGTTACCCTGATATGCTTCCCGAGATCTTTACATACAATATCATATAAACTACCATTATTGTATAATACACTAATTGCAATTAATTAAGAAAACGATAGAATGAGACCATATATGGTTGTATAAAAGACGAATAGCAAAATGTCGGTCCGAATATTTAGATTGGTTGGAAGGTGATTAGATGCCCATTTGGCTCTGTTTGCCCCTCTGTCTCTCTTGTTTATTTATTTATTTACATACCCAAAACCCCACCCGCATTTGGTCCCCCATTGGTCTCTTTATCAACCATATCAAGTATCTAATGATTATTTCATATAATTCTAATCATAATGATCAATATCACAGTTTTTGTAAAGTATAACTTCCTCACGATATGATAAAAAAAAAAGTTCATGTGATCTAGAATGTTCATTTTGTTACTATTGGCATTCAATTGTTTGATTCGCTTTAGGGGATCAGTGTGTATATAATATATATTGTTATTTCAAGATTATGAAATGATCTTTTCAAAGATTTGGATAACATTTTAACAAAGAATGGATTCTATATATAGTTGTGAAATTATATTCCTATAATGCAGTTTGGTTTCTTAATGTTGCTTTTGGATGATGGGCCATTAGAATATATATATATATATATATATATAGATATATGCCATGATACATTGATATTGGTGCACACTGTACACACCAAATGTGGTTGTGGCTGCAGTAGTTCCACATTCACTATTTTTTGCCAGCGTGAAATTATATTGTAATACTATTTTTCAATATTTCATATAGTACGTTTCCATTTTCATCATCATATGTGATTGCAAATACTTAGAAGGGATGGTCGGCCGTGTGCATTTGTAAAATATATATATATATATATGTGTGTGTATGTATATATATTTATATATGTATATGTATATTACGTCATCTACGTAATAATCTAAACATATATGTAATGAAGAATCACATGTTTCGATCTTTAATTGAAATAGTTTACTATTACCAAAAAAAAACATTGCGCTATATATATATATATATATATATGTGTGTGTGTGTGTGTGTCTTCTATCAAATAAAATTAAGAGATAGAGACGCGAAACCTTCCCCAACTTTGTAAAGAAAATCTTAATACAAACGGAAACGGATGGCGAAAAATAAAAATAGATAATTAATTAAGTATTTAAGTATCTTTTTTTTTCAAATTTTAATATTAGTGTGGAAATAATATTAGACTCGAAACTCATTGATGATGGGGGTTATCCGATCAAAAAGAACTCGCACTATTGTATGACAAGTAACATTTTTATCATGTAATATATATCTCAATAAAAATATAAAAATTAAATTAAATAATTTTTTTAGTGTAAACAGATATTTTTTAAAGTTCTAAAAATATTAAAAAACGTGAAAAAAAATCGAAAGAAACACGATACATGGTAAAACACTAAAACTTAAAAGAAAATAAGCTTATACAATGTAGGATGAAGATATGAATTGTCGATGAAAAGGAATTCATGCATGCAAAATATTAATAAAAATATTAATTTCTCAGAGATAAAAATGTTTAATCAATTTCGGATTTTTATTAATTGTTATTTCTACTTCACTGCTCTAACTAATATTTTATAACCGAATCGATATAAAATTTTGTTATATTATACATCAAATCAAAACAATGCAATACATTAGCCAAATAAAAAAAAAATTGTCCATATTTTTAATATATACATATGACTATATCTTTGATGTGTTATTAAAATAAAACGGGAGATTTGTATATGGGTCCTACACACGTAAGCTGGGCTCCACTTGATTGTCGCCACGTGTAACTCACTCTATCCACTTATTCTTACTTTTGTTAGAAAAGCCTAAGATGCCGAATTCGAGAATAATATCCCAATGCACTCTATTATTTAATTACCGTCCATTTCGATTTTTTTTATAATATTATCCATTTCCCTTCGTTCATATTTTTTTTTTATTTTTCCCTTTAAATATTTTTATTTTTTTGAGGATTCATGAATAAAATAGCTAAACTTAAAAACAATAACCAGCAAAATTTTCAGATGCTATAAATTAAAAAAAATCGATTATATATACTGATACAAACTGAATAATTTAGATTTAAAAATGTTAGAATCTCGAATATATTCGTTCGAACTATATCCGATGATATTTTATGTTGTTCACACAATGGATCAAGTATCGTATTTCTGTTTGGTTTGGCGAAATCTTTTTAATGATTTTGGTCGAATATTACATCCACCTAATTTTGCAAAAGAAATACGATTCTTCGTATTGGGAATATTAAAGCCAACGTCACTCAAAAAAATAAAAAAAAATCAAATGGACATACGTAGCCGATAATTACATAATATGCTATAAATTCAAGTAACCTTTCTTCCCATTGTCCTTAGGAAACACATAACCCCCAAGTGTTCTTCCTCCCTTACTAAGAACCCTAACCCTTAAGAACACCGTATTCACATTTTTATAACCACAAAAAGAAAAGAAAAAAAAATAGAACTCAAGATGGATACGAGGATGTCGGAATCGGCCAAGCCTTACTTCGCAATGGCGTGCCTTCAGTTTGGGTACGCAGGCATGAACCTCATCACCAAGGCCGTCCTCGACCGTGGCATGAGCCATTACGTGCTCGTCGTCTACCGTCAGGCCTTTGCCACCGCCGTTTTAGCTCCCTTTGCTCTTCTCTCCGAGCGGTAAGCTTCTCTATTTCGATCTCCCAAGCCTTAAACCATGCATTTCGATCTCATCTCTTTTCTGTTTTTGTGTAGGAAGGTGAGGCCGAAGATGACGTTTCCGGTCTTCATCCAAATTTTCGTGCTAAGTCTTCTCGGGTTAGTCTCTTTCTTGATCAACTACTCTTCTAATCAAGATTTGTTATATATTGTTCGTTTGATCTTCATATAAGTATATACATATATAGATGATTGTATATATATGTAGGTCATGGAATTAATAATGGATAGACGAAAACGTTGTATGTGTGTTGCAGGCCGGTGATAGATCAGAACTTGTACTACGCCGGTCTAAAACTCACCTCACCGACATTCTCCTGTGCCGTGACCAGTATCGTGCCTGTAGTGACCTTCATCCTCGCCATTTTGTGCAGGTACATCATATATTGACATATATATATACATATAAAAGTCACGGATACGGTATATATGTGCGTACACCTATACGGAGATATTGAAAAAAGAATGGTGGGATGAAAAAGGATGGAGAAGGTGGAGATGAAGAAAGTAAGATGCCAAGCAAAAGTGGTGGGGACGGTGGTGACAGTGGTTGGAGCCATGATGACGGTATTGTACAAAGGCCCTTTCATCAACTTCCTCCACACTCATCCGCCATTGACGGCCATTGTCTTCCTCCTCATCTCCTCCCTCTCTTTCTCTTCCTTCTTCATTCTTCAGGTGCATGCCCTTTTCTAATCTCGTTCCTTCTTTCTCGTTTTTCTTACCACTTGAACTAATCGTGATGATAACGCATGCAGGCGGCTACACTGAAGAGATACTCAGCTCACATGTCGCTGTCGGCTATGGTCTGTTTCTTGGGAACGTTAAATTCTGCGGCCGTAACGTTTGTAATGGAACGCGATCAGTCTGCATGGAATATCGGATTCGACATGAAATTTCTCGCCTCTGCATATGCGGTAAGTCATTAATTCAATTCTAGGGCATATCGAGTAACAATACTTGCGATTGAATCGTTATATATATCGGATATATATATATATATATAGGGCGTTATCTCGTCGAGCATAGCGTACTATGTTCAAGGGCTGATGACGAAGCAAAAGGGACCTGCTTTTGTCGCTTCTTTCAACCCTCTTGTCGTCATCATCGTCTCCGTCATGGGCATCTTCATATTCGGCGAAAGAATCTACCTTCTCGGGTATGTAACCTACCCGTCTAGGTTTTAAATACGGGTTAGGTTCAGGGTATTGAATACCAGTTAGATATTGTCTGAATCGAAACCGAACTCAATTCTTGTACCGGGTTTTTTCAGGGTTCTCGGTATGGTTCTGTTAATGGTGGGATTATGCACCTCGCTATGGGGAAAGCACAGAGAGTTCGAGCAAGAGATTCTTGAAACCGTCAAGTGTTGCAGCTCCGATATTCAAAGCGCCCATCTCTCGGTAAAGCCCGGAATCGGACAAGGCGATGAAGATGACGTGGAAAGGCAGTCAACGGCGGCGAAGTTACAGTCTCCGGTGGTGGTTTTTTTGCAGTAAAAAAAAAACGTGCAGACGTCGATGGTAAAAACTAAGGATGCGTCGTCGCGAGCTTATACGTTTCTTGAGGCGAAATATACAATCAAAGATGGATGATAAGCATGGACAAGTTTACACTCTGTTTTTTTTTTTTCTGTCCAAAGAAATTTTCTCCTTTTTTTTTTTTACTTTTGATTTTGTAGAGTAAGATTGATGAAGGAGCTGATTAGTATTAGTTGTGACATTTCGATTTTGACTAAGACCCCCTAATTTTGTCATAAACTTGTGTACATTGAACATTTGAGTTATAAAACTCTATATATAGAGAGAGACTCCCTGGAGCGATGGATATGAGAAGCGACTATCCGTATAATGGCCCATCAACGGCCCAATAAGGCCCATTTACGCACAACCGTCACAGGGCTCTGTTAACGTGAGAAATTAACGTCAAGCCGTTACATACGAGTACTGGAAACGACATTGCTCTACTCCATTTCTTTCACAGGAGAAAAACTCTAAAAAAAAAAAAAAAAAAAAAGACGACGGCGAAATCTATCTCCATTTCCAAAACCGCGTTTGCGTTCTTAACCGCGATCGCGTTCCTAACGCGTGTTGTGTTACCGTCCAAACTCCCGAACCAGACGACAGTTTAGTAGAATCTTGTCTGACGAAGATATCCTCGAAATGATTGTCGCATAGAGATTGATCACATGGGATCTTAACGTATTGGTAAAGCAAACAATAGAAACGGATGCAAGGGAGGAGGATACAATAAAATCATATTATCAATTCATTACACAAATTCATGGTACGTTTGTGTTCGATACAACAGGAAATGAGAAAGAAGATGAAAGAAGTAAACGGATTGGACGGCGTCTCAGTCTCTGCTCGTCTCACTCTTCCATTTGCTTTCTTTCAAATGGGTCTTAATAGTTACAAGCTGCCACTATGTTCATGTTGCCGATGATGCATACCTGTTACCTATCATATTATAAACACCAGAAAACAAAAAGATTTAATCTTTCCACGGAATTCATAATCTCTTAGGTTTCTTCTTTGAACCCTTTTCTTCAAAACTCGCAGGAACATCCGAATCTCGGCTTCGATCCCTTGCTGTCCGATCTTTCTTCAAGTGCTTCTGGTAGGATCGTCTGGAATGTCTGTAAGAACATCTCCCACTCACTTGTCTTCATGTCCCCGAAAGAAACACCTCCAGTTTCTTCACGATTTACTCGGGTCGGGTGGCTTCTGCTCCTCCCGATAAGCCCGACCCTCCTGCCCTCTTCTCTGACATCACTTCTCTTGTGATCGGGAATCCATTGGGCAGGTGAAGACAAGGCTGGGGAGAGATTTGCAGGGATGGACACCTCGCTTGGGGTATCTTCAAATTCGCCATGGAGTTGAAGATTTCCACACTCTCCTCCAGTTTCTGAATCGTTGCATTTGTGATTGTAATCATCATCTTCGTCACGTTCATCCACCATGCTTGACTTTGCTTTTGTGCAGAGGAGCTCTAACCAACTGGATCTCTCTTCTTCCCCGTAGTTCCATTCCCGGGTCAGCATCTCGCCTATCTCTGCAAGACAGAGCCCTGCAGCTGCAGCTTGTTTCAAGAAAATCGTACAGACAATAAGGACTCGTATGGATGATTCCCGGATGGAGCGGAGCTCAGTTCTTAGAAGCTCTGCATCTTTGAAAGGGTCCAGATTGGATATGTACTGAAGCTCAGAATCAGTGAATGGAACCGAAGCTTGAGGCCAGTTAAGCCATTCAAAATAAGGATCATCAAGGCATTCAGGCAGGCAGAGACCATGATCTATAGGCACAAGCTCAGCAGCCCCAACTCGATTATGACCCACCCCTTGGTCGCATCTCCTCACGAGCATGTTTCCAGCATGTCTGTCGAGGTTCAGGACTCTCACATCGAGTATCCCAATACGATGAACCGAGGCAACCGAGAAGCTTCCGGGACCTAATTCCCCTGCATCAAAATCATGACCCACGAACCGTTGCAAGGAGGCTACTTTATAGGGCATGGTGGAGAATGGAAACGCGTCACTGACATGGAAGGGGACATGCGAGATTCTGACCAATGCTGTGTCTGGAATGCCGGCAAAACCTTGGTGGTCAAGGAGGTAAGCAGCCAGTTCCCGGATGCCTGTCTCTCCGACACGAACAGACCGTTTCATTCCCAATTGCCCAAGCATCAAACCTCCGGACCCTTTAGGATTGTTGAAGGCTAAAGGCTCTTCATCAACTGGCTTGGCCACTGCAATGCTATGACCCCTTCCGGACCGCAACAGATACGCACCTCCCAACCCACTCGGTAAAAGCAGAGGCTGAACTCCAGAAACCATAGCCATGGCCACTTCAGCCACGAGGGCACGCACAGAGGGCACTCTCCGGCCACCAAGAATCTCAACCCTAGGAGCCGCGGCTTGGAACTCTTCCTCCAGTTTAGCAGCCGCTGCTATGGAGAAGCATGGAGTGGAGATGCTGCGATGGAAGTTGTCGTCTTCAAAGGCTCGGTTCAAGGAGTGTGCAAGGTCGGTTTGCTTAGTGCTACACTCGAGAAAGTTGTAATCGAGGTTGGTTAGGGAGTGGAGTCTGCATCTTTGAGAGGATATAACAATAGCCATATCCGAGATCGGCTTACAAGTGAAGACAATGGTAGCAGCCAAGCAGTTCATGCCAACTTTGGCAATGATTCTCAGATTTATCTGCAGTCACCACTCTGGATTTCTCATACTTTCTACACAAACAACAGAAAAAGTGCTCGTTTCCCTCTATTATCAACAGACCTAATTCAGCTGAAAATTTACTTCGATTTTCCGAATCTTGGATCTATATATGGCCACAAGATGATATCCTTAGCATCGCTTGAATCCATGGCGCCTGCATTTGTTTTCCAGTTCCATTAGCTTATAAACATCAGAAACGCATTTTTTTTTTATGATATGAACAATGTCGATTGTTAACCTTTTAATCCGTTGCTCCTCCGTTCATAAATCGCCGCAAGTTTCTGCAATTTACGCCATAAAAAAAAGTTTCTTAAGAAATAGCTCGAAGGCTTAATTCCCAGAAATAGACACGAACCCATAATATCAGGTCGAAGTCTATACATGGAAGCAATTTACTTGTTGAACAATCCATCGAATTCACATCGATTATACATAAACGCTTCCGGATTCAATCGAATATAACGAAAAATCATCGCAAAGAATTGTCAAACTGGAGAAAGCAAAATCTCCAGGACCTCAGCGAGAAGAAGAGATTTAGAAATCGAAGAGACATTCAAACTGAACAAGCCCTAATCGTCATTATCACCATCACCAACAACAACAAAAGCGCAATGATCGCCGCAAAGCCCATCAAAATCAACGCCGATTCGGCAAAATATCGAGCAAGATCAGATTTTTCGGGAAGCCCAGAGGAAAACGGAGATTAAAAAGTCTACAGGGAAAGAGATTTAACAGGAACCATCAGAAGAGGAATTCATGGGAATGGAGACGTACCCTGAACACGGATGAAGGCATTCAGGGAGAGACGAAGAAAGAAAAAAAATTGGGGAGCGTCAGAGAACCGACACTGTCAAATCTCACCGGAAAATTTTCTCTTCCCTTCCGACTCCCCTCCCCCCAAAAAAAACCTACTTCCTCCTCCCCTTTTTTTGTTCTTCCCCCCTCAAATTTATTTATTCCTTACTATATTTATTTGCCCTTTATTTATGTTTCGAAAAACTTCTGTTTTTCCCTCGCTTCTCGGTGGAAAACGGAAAAGAAAATTGCCAAAAATAAACTACAGAAATTGTTTTGGTCGTTTGGTTCATTTTGATTTACAATCTGTCAGAGATTGAAAATAGAATTGATAAAAGAAAATGTCGAAACTGAAATAAATAAACAATCTATAACCGAATATAGTCAAAACCCAATTGGGTATTAACCCACTTTCATTGTCTTGTCTGCCAATTCATCATAAAAAACACTTTATTTACAGAATGCATAGAAAATGTTGTGTGTGTGTATGTATATATATATATGAGGGGGGGTCGCATAAACACACTTTTTGTGCTGCAACCCGCTCTTACAAAACCTATTTGCTCTCTTCATTTCTTTCTTTGCTTTTTCTTATGTATAAATGTGGATTACATATGTTCTTCTGCTGATTTATACAGTTACCTTTGAGTAAGAAGTGCTTAAGAACTGCTGCTTTGTCTTTTACAGCTTGAACGTTAAGCAGCTTCTCTCCTGCATTTTGTATTACAGACACATTACAGCTGCTAATACAAGGATCAATCTTGCCCATTTCCTTGTCTGGCCTATGTGAGCGGAAGCTGCATCACAGACCAAGCCACTTAGTCAACTTTCTGATTCAAAGATTGGATTTTTTTTGTGGGTTGGTAAGTGATGATGACATTCAGAAGTAATACTCACAATTTTGAGAAGGTGGTGGTGAGATTGTTGGCGATTCATGGGGCTGTTGAGTTTCTGGGTCATTTCTTGATGGAGACTGTGTATTAGCGAGCACGGGATTTGGCGAAGGACTGGAGGCTGGGATTGAATGGTGAATCGGAGCAGGGCTTGGTGCTGGTGACTGTATCGGTGTTGAAGCCACCAGATGGTGAGGAGACAGCTTTGGACTGATGTTTCTGTTTGACCTCCAGTACCGAAAATGGCAAGGCGGATAGGCAATGCCACTCTTCCAAGGTATACGAGAATGTTTGGTGGGTGCTGATGCAGGTGCAAAGCCATTGTTGCCAGGTGAAGGTTCAGGAGCAAGGTGAGGAGATAAGTAGCTGTTATGGTGATGATGGGGACTAGGTTGAGGGGCAGGGTTTGGGGACAATGATGGGGCATTTCCTCCTTTTCCATCATTGAGGGAATGTTGCAGGATTGAGGAAAGACAGACTTGCTTAACCTTACCAAAGACCGCGTGGTTGAGGCCGAGGTTTTTTGAATGGGAGCTGGTGATGGTTTGAACAATCTGCTTCAGCCTCGAAGGGTTATTACCAAATATCATCAGAACAGAAGACTGAACCGTTGTAGGAGGAGAGACCGTCGATCCTCTGGAGTTTGATAAAGTTACGTATAAATTCTGCGATCAACAAGAAGAGGATGTCATGATTCAGAACATATCTGTGGTTATTTTACAGTTTTGTTGTCGAAAAAGGCAGAAACAGAGTAAGAATTTAGTATTGACATTACCTCATATGGTGAAAGGTTTATTCCCTGCTTCAGCTGGCTTGTGAGTTGGTAGAAATTTGATTGTATTTGGTCTATTGAGAAGTTCAAGGTGAAGTTGAAATGTATTTGCACTTTCTGAAGAGGGAATATCGGCTGCGGAGGGATAATGGTGATTCCTCCAGGGAATTTCAGCACCTCGAATAAGAAGGGTTGGCCAAACAAGGATTCGGTCAAGCGAAAAGACAAATCCTTTATGACCAAAGTTTCGAAAGCCGCTCTTATCAAACTCTGGATTTCGGGAGATATCTTTGAGTTCTTCTTCTTAGGATCAACTCCAAACACAACCCTTGTTCTGTTCGAGTTTTTACCAAAACGTTCAAGACCTAGAACAACAACCTGTCTCAAGGAGAAAGAAAACCAAAGATAGAGAGTGATCAATACAGAAACAGTAAGATGTATATGAGTACGACAAGGATGGGAAGTGTTGATACTTTTGTGTTTGGGATGCCTATTTCATCGAAGATATCGTTCTCAAGCTGTAACATATTCTCCTCTAAGAATGAAACTGATTTTTCAACATCAAAACTCGCCACTATCGCATGATCTGCACAAGAAACAAAAAATGAAAAAGCCAAACTTTGCATTGTTATGTGCCTGAGGTATGAAACCATCATGAAAGGAGAAATGCAAAGAACAAAATCAAACAACAGGATCACGGAGAACAACACTCAAGTGGACGCGGCATACAATTCAGTTTTCACATGAAAACATGGTCACTTTCCAAATTATGCAGGCTATGTATAGATTCATCAGTGGCTCTATCAGGTGGGAGAAATTCTTGGAATAAATCAAATTCCCACTTATATTCCTAACATTCTCTGGCAAAGAATGGGTGCTTGGAGTGCAGCCATTGCCATAGTCTCAATTAGCAACTTACAGACAGCAGTCTCAATTCACAAAACAAGTCTACAATACTAAATATAGATTCATAGTCATCCCCTTATCAATCAATTTCAGACTAAGAGAACATATATATCGGCTCCTGAATCAGGGTCTATATCCATTTCATCATAACTCTAAAGCAAGGCAATGGGGATATACATATCTATATATATTCCCAAGATCATTTCCAAAAATGTAGGAAGTTAATCACAGATGAACAACGGGATCTTATTCAGAACTAAGCCTGTCCATTTTAGAAGACTGGGAAAGACCTGAGATACAAATATGAAATATCACATCAGAAAACCTGAATCTGTACCACAAATCACGCCTAGATCGATTTCTCGAGCTAGAAACGAAACCCAGAAGGAGAACAAAGCCAAGGACCGAGGAAATCGCTATCACCTTTGAACCTTGGGTCGAGATCCAGATCCAGATTTTTCCGATCTCTAAATCCGAGGAACGGAGGCAACCAAAACAACGCGGAAAGAAACACCGCAGCAGAAAACGCCAGAACCAGAACACATCTGAGGCTAACGAATCTCGAGATCCAGCCGCAAAAACAACAACCGGAGCATCTGCTACGACGCGCATTATTCTCAGCCGCCACGGCAGCGTCGCTCGCCTGCTGAATACGCTCCTCGTCGGTATTCTTCCCCATGGCAACACAAAGATAGCGTCAAAGGTTCTCCACGGAAAGTATCCACATCCATAAACAGACACAACGACTGCGGTCGGAAACCAACATTCCGGCGCTCGTCCCCGGGAAGGAATGCGGAAAAGAAACTCCGAAGAAACTTATACGGGTCTCAAGAGAAGATTAGCTCGGAGGTTGCTGTCGACTGAACAAGAATGTAGGGTTCGGAGACGGATGAACGAAGGAAGGAGTGAAGTAGCTTTCTCCTGCAAACGACAACAGAAGTTTTTTTTTGGGG
>NW_010966881.1:6099458-6136860 GCF_000463585.1 Tarenaya hassleriana | reverse complement strand
AGTTTTTTTTTGGGGGGGGGGGGAGGAGATGGTGGTGGTTTATCTGTTATTGCATCAACAGAGAGATGGTGGGTGCGTTCGAATTTCGAATTCTGTCTTCTTTTTAAAATTTTATAATATTAAATGTTTAGTCAAATTGAAAGATAATATTGTTGAGGAGATTGAGGGATTTCGAATTTTGTTCCCTTTTTTATTATTTTATATTAAATGTTTAGTCAAATCGAAGTACAATAGGGTAAAAAGAAAAGAGATTAAGGGATATATTCCCCGATTAAATAAAGTTTTCGATTTTTTTTTTATTTTTTAAGAAAATATAAAAAAGTCTTATATACTTTCATTTAAAATTGGAAATATTTTTAAAAAATAATCTAAAAAATCTAAAACAAAGTTTTATTAAGTAACAAAAATTATTTTCTAAAACATCATTTAATTAGAAAAGGAGAAATAGTTTAACAGCATTGATTGGGGCATTATCCAAAGTACTCTCCTCTTGCTAAAACTACTCATGTACATATCTTTTCTCGAGATGTGACCAGAATAACTGTATGGTCACATGATGATCACAATGGTTATAACGTTAAATTTATGGTGATCACACAAAGTTATCATGATCACACCTTACATATCACACTAATCACTTGGTAAAATCATCAAAATTTTAATGTTGTGACCAATATGATCATCATATGACCATACAGTTATTTTGGTCACATGATCACATCCAAATGAGTTTATGTGCAAAAATAGCTTTAACAAAAAGAAGATATTTTGGATATTTTGCCGTATTGATCAGAGACACGATCGTGTTGTCATAATAAATAAAATAATAAATGCAATGCAATCTTCAATGGATAATTCACATTTTTTACGCGGTTTTCATTAGATTTGTTTGCCTTTTTGTTTAAAAAAACCGTACACATTTGGATTTTCTTAATATTTATTTTTATTAAAAAACTAATGAGTTTGGGAAAAGATTATTTCCATTTAATTTCAAATTCAATTAATTTAATTTAAAAATCCAATCAATTATTTTTTATTTAAATTTTATATAAACAAAATCACGTTACCTCTCTTACCTAATCATTGCTATAAAATATGACAAACATATCCAATTTAGATAGTTTAAAAGGTAAAATGGGATAAATGCGTTTATGAATTCGACCCTCAAATTAGAAAAAGGAGTATATTTTAATAATAATATGTTTTTTTCTCAATCTCGTGATTAGTATAGATCTCGTGATTAGTATAGATCTGGATCCATAACATCTGTTTAATAAAATAAAAATATGGAAAACATGATCATTGTATAACTGTATAGTCTGTTACAAATAAAACGTGAAATAAGAAAATGGAAGCGTTAAAGTTTTCAGGTAATATTCGTATGCGTTGGAAAGTTATACACGATGTTGATACATGGCATGTAACGTAACCGAGTCGAGTGATGGAGAGAAGCTGCATTCTTTTTACTGCCACCAAAGAAAACACAACGTCGTATGCATACAGAACAGTACAGTACACAGATCGTGTGTATCATGATGATGGTGATGATGATGGCAGTACGTAGAAGACAAGGAATTGAAGGTGGTCACGGGGGTACAGGCAAATTAATATTTTTAGGGTCTTAAGAGAGGTGCCATGAATCTTGTGGCCTTTAACAAAAAGCAATGTCCCTCACGTGGAGGAGCCTAGGCAGGCAATCCACCCCCAAAGTCATAAAATCGTTGAATCCTATGCATCTATATTATAAATTTTGAAATTTTCTTAACAACAACACGCTGTCAAATACGTGTTGAATTTGACAGTGTATGAATCTCCAAAGCAAAACCAGATGGAATAAAAACAAAAAAGGATGGATTGAGGACACAAGAAAGGGAGGATTTACAGGTTCTAACAACAAAACAACTTGGCAAGAGTTGTACGATCGTAGTTTTACCATATTATCTGTCCAGACAAACAAAGCAGACAGAAACAGAGGAGCATGCGAACTATAACATGAAACTGAAGTGATGTGACTCACCTTTAGTAATCGAAGGGCCATCCACTGTAACCCATCTGCGGATGCTGATGATGGTGTTGGCGATGGTAATGGTTCTCTTCCTCCACCGTCGATGAGCTGCTCCCCTCTCCTCTGTTGTTACGGACGGAACTAGAGCTGGACGACCGGAACGGCCATAAGTACGAGAAAGGGTTCCTTCTCCCTTGGCTCTCCCTTTCCCTCATTCCCCTTCTCGTGGTCGTCCTGCTTTCACCCTCTCTGCTGCTCGAAGATGATCCTCTCTGTGGCAGCTCTTGTCGACATACCGGGCATGAGTTGTGTTCGACCAGCCACGGGATTATGCAGTCCGGGTGATATATGTGGTTACATGGCATCTGTCTAGCTTCCGATCCCACCTCAAACTCGTCTTTGCAAACCGGGCAGTGTGAGTCTGACCGGATATGCCTTTGTGTGATCTTGATTGTTGGCATTGCATCTATTGCTGATCTAGGTGCCGGTGGTGGGCCTCGGCTAGCGCCAGCTGAGATCTGCTCAAACAGTTCTTCAAGACCAGGCCCGATAAAGTAGTCTCCGGTGTTACCACGAGTGATGCCAATGCCAGGTGATCCACTGAAGAAGGCTTCCAGGGCGTTATTATCTCCAGCCAATCTAAAGGGAACCTGGCCACCGAAAATCAACAAAGGAGCCAGGCTGGGGAAGTTGTCGGAACCTGAGCCGACCCTTCCTCTGAATTCTCTGTCATAGCTCCTTTCAGCTAAGCGGTTCCCAATGAAGGCTGAGAATGCATCCATGAGATCAAATGTTGGTCCGCGCTCTACATCCCTGTTGGGTCTAAACATGTCAAAGGGACTGGTCGGCACCATATCATCAAGTTCTTCAACAAATCCTCCACCGCAGTAGGAACAGACGGGCTCCGGGCCGCGAAGCCGAACAGCTCTTTGGCATCTGTGACAATAATGGGTATTTCGACTACTCGACATCCTCCTCCTTTTTTCCAAAGAAACAGAAAATCCTTTGCTTGAAGCCCTGGGAGCTTTAGCAGCTTTGTTTGATTTCAGATATTAGCCTGAGAAAGCAGAGATTATAGAACTGATACAAAGACAAGACACAATTTTGGCTAACCTGAGCTTAAGAATGTTCCAAGATCTGACGAAAATTCTTGGTCATTAATCAGGAAAAAGATCAAACTTTTGTTCCACACCGACAGGAAGACCAAAAGCCAGTCATGACATCCTCATGGTTTCCCTAAAGACTAGATCCCGATTCTCGGGTTTGAATCTTGACACGCGTAAATGCTACCTAGAAATTATCTTCTTGATATGCAATCATGAAGGTTTCTGCCCTCTCGGAATACCACAAATAGCTTATGAACTATCTAAATTACCTTAAAAAACCTCAACCAAAAAGCTAGGGGACGATCAATATCACCGATTTCAGGAACTCGGAACCTTTATGATGAACCGATCAATCACCTTAAAGCTGTAAACGCTGACTTTAACACGGCGTGTTTCCCGAGGCACAGAGAATCTGAACAGTACATGAAAAGCAAGCAAAACACAGAGACCGATACGAGTACGGGAAATCCAATAGATTCCCAAATACACAGAAACTGTCACGCACCAGATGAACACCCACAATACAGATTATGGGAAACGCATCAGTAGGAGATATCAAGTCCACTAATCAAGAAACAAAAAAAATCCCGAGAGCAGAGTAACAATGCAAAACAATCATTAACTGCAAGAAAAACCAAAGAAAGAAATGAAGAATTCAACGAGAAAAAAAACCCTAGTGAAGCTCAAGCAGATCCAAAGAAAGAAATGAACAAAAAAAAAATTCAATCCAGTGATCCAAATCCAACGAGAAAATTCAATCCGCCGAAAATCGATCAGTAGGTTACCTCTTCATCTGAAATCGTAAGGTGGGAGATCAGATCGGATTGAGATTTGACAACGAAGAGAAACCCTAGTGAAGCTCAAGCAGAAATGGATTTTGTGGGAGAAGACGAAAAGGAGCAATTCTGAGAAATTCTCTCCGTCACTCCAATTTGACGGTGATAAGGAAAAAAACGTTTTTTTCAATCAAAGCAAAATCACCGTAAGAAGAACTTTGGTTGGGTGGTAAAGAAAAGGCGCTGTTTGATCTGTGTACCAACTCACACGTGCCAATGCCATGTGTTATGTTTCACGAACAAGTCACAGCTTTCGCTTTATTTACTATCCTACCACAGACGGACCACCGTGGCAACACTGGCAAGCCATCCGATGCCTTTGACAGGATGTGTAATAAGTAATACGTGTTTTAAAAATAAAAATCGTCACGTACACTCCACTGGGAAACTAAACGAAACAAAATATTTAAATATCAAAACTAACCACTTTGAATTCAGAGATGATAAAGCTCGAATTTTAAACCCAAAAAAAAAAAAGTTTAAAATATGAATTAGCGGGAGAGGGAGAGGGTAATTCACTTAAATATACCAAATGTGTCGCATGAATTTCACAGATACACCCAAGATGAATAGTAATTTTTTTTATTTCAATTTTATACCATTTTTCACTCAAAAAGTCTGAAATAACCTTTTTTCTATATTTTTTACGACTTTATTATAACTGTTATATAACTAATATACGACTAAAAAAAGAAGTATTTATGACCATATAACAACTAAAAATCGTATAATTAATAAGATATATTTTTTGCAACTTCATTTAGAATCAATTACAACTGTATTTAGAATCAATTACAACTGTATTTAGAATCAATTACAACTGTATTTACAATTACACGATTTCATTAAGGGTATTACGGTCTTTTCAAAAAAAAATTAATGTGTTATGTTTTTTTTAGGTGTATCCGTGAAATTCCTGCGACACGTGTGATTTACCCGAGGGAGAGAGAGTATTAAATAAATTACATCAGAAGAAAATATTTTTCTTTTTTCGTGTTAATTTAACATAATCCGTCCAGTCCAGGTTCCAGCCATTCACGCCACCAAGTAAGAACTGTTCAAACTTGCTTTCCACAGCCAAAAAAGGAAAAAAAAAGCATCAACTTATGATACACATACACGAACAACACATGTGACCAAACGCAGAAACAGAACATAGGAACTTCATCTATGCGGAGATGAAATTCCTAGAAACAAACGCGGTGCATCATGATGTGAATGCAAACGTGGCGCGTCAGTTGGTGCTTTAATAATGGGTTACTCCACGCGAGACGAGAGCAATGACTTTGGGAGATGCAGCTGCGTAAGAAGAGGATGAGGAGGAGCGGCCAAGGCCTGGCCGTGGCTGCTGCTGCTGCTGCTGCTAGTGCCGGCGGATGAGCGGTGGAGCCTGCACCGGAACGAGCCCTCGTGCTTGGTGGGGGCGCAGATGCATGGCGCCTTCCCCAGGCGGCTGCTGTTGCTCATCAACGCCAGCGAGTCCGTGGACCACGACTTCCTCATCGTCGATGCTGCTGAGCTGGTGTTTTCTATGCGGCTGAAAGGGTTCTTCTTGCCTTTTGGAGGGTCTCTCCTCGGCTTCTCCTCCGCCATCATTACTTGATTATTTCCTGAATGTAAGAAAGATTATGATGCAAAAATCCACAAAACACATACTTTCGAAGCAAATTCTCTACACCATGGATTGGGAGAATAATAGCACTACAGAAATCAAAACGATTTCATTAGGATCAAGAGATGAAAATGTAAAACCACAGGAAGCAGAAATTGAAATTGTGAGTCTCAGAGGACAGTTGCATACATACCGTACGGAGCTCTTGGACCTGGGATGAGAGAGAACCCAGAAAAATCTGCAAATGAAAACAGCAAAGGGTATATAGACGTGATCACTACCAATTCTCCTGTCTTAACATGTCCATCACCAAATACTAATTATATAAAAACTTGGGTATACCTTGACGCGCGCATACACATGATTCATGAACACGTAATGAGCGCCTAATATTCTATTCTATTACCAATTGCTGACAGGGTCAATCCTTACGTCTTGGAAAAAGATATCCAAATATGTCTTGGGGGCGGCAAAAGATGACTCCCAAGCTTCCCAAAGGGTGTAAGCTTTCAACTTAGCCCCGTCAAAGTGACTCGGTCGCCGGTCAGCAACATCAATTTGGAGCTGCAATATCTACATCAATCTTACACAGATCACCATTCAACAAAAGGGCATAACGTGTCTCAAATTAGGATAGAAGCAAAGATGCGCAGGATACGCAATAAAAGCAATATCTGCCAACATCCTTTTCCATACAGATAATCATCCACATAAATAAGTTCCCATAACAATAACGGTTTCGTCCGAGCTTTTATTCATATGGACACTAGGGACAGGGAAAGCGTGGATACTATAAGCCATCCCTCTTAACAAGGACAGTTGTCGTTAGCCAGGTGGCCAGTTCATCTGGCGGCCTCCAAGGAGATGGACATGGATGTGGTACACCGATTGACCTGCAACACAAGAATTCAATGATGAGTTTGAGTTCCCTATCTTATGTGTCCGTGTTAATGCATCAAATGAGAAAGCTTATATTGAACGAAGAATTAATACATACATCCTTTGGGCCCATCGTTAATCACAATCCTAAAGCCGTCATCCAGGCCTTCTTGCTTTGCGATGAGCTTGGCCGTGTAGAGAAGGCGGCCCAATATATCAATGTGCCTCTCCTCAGCCTGCAGTAGCGGAAAAATGTGCAATAATGAGAAAAAAGGCAAAACAAGAGAAATATTATCTTAATGGAGTTAGTCCCTAAGCTTCTCAAGTTTGAAACTGTTGAGTTCTTTTTACTTTATTTTCATTTTGGCTAGCTTTTGAATGTGGCTCGAAAAGTCCATAGATGACCCAGTCTAAACCATGTTCTAGAGTAGAGAAATGAGAGTCTCAGAACATAAAAAGATATGATGCACCAGCAAAGT
Source organism: Tarenaya hassleriana (assembly GCF_000463585.1). Classification (NCBI taxonomy): domain Eukaryota; kingdom Viridiplantae; phylum Streptophyta; class Magnoliopsida; order Brassicales; family Cleomaceae; genus Tarenaya; species Tarenaya hassleriana. Next base: position 6,129,943 of record NW_010966881.1, on the reverse strand, counting down.
ACCTTAGAGAGGCCAGATAACCCATCCTTCACTATGGGGATAATGACGATGTGCACAGGAGCCTGGGGTTGAATGTCTCTAAAAGCGAAGACCTGTGAAATCATACAAAGAAACGTAAACAACAAGCCAGGGAAGTAATAATAAAGCATGCACAAAAACTAAAAAATAGTTCATCCTAGAGAAAATAACGCAAATTCATTTAGAAAGGCAATGCTGACATCTTAATCTAGAAAGTAGAAACCATTGGCAAAATAATACAGTCAATACTCCTGACAGTATGCAGTGAATGTAGGACCTACTTTCCTAAAATCGGGGAACCGCATGAGGAAACTTAGACAAACACAAATTACTTGAATGCAGTCTCCTGCTAGCCCTCAGAGTGCAGTAAGAGTGAACCGGCTTTGATGAACCAAATGTACAGCAAAACCATAGCGACAACAAACTATATAGTATATAATAGTTGAGCAGAATCTATCTGGGATAAAGGAAATCACAAAATATAAAAACTTATATTCCATTGTCACGATGCAAAAATTGCACACGGATCAAGCTGATCTGGAGTATCACTACGTGAGGGTGTTTCAGCTGGAGATGGGAATGTGGATACGGTCGTTTCAGTTCCATGAGCATAAATTTGAAAGATAGGATAAAGGAATACATCACTGCCATAACCATACCTTGTCATCCTCATAAACCACAGTAGAAGGTATTTCTTTGTTGATGATCTTGTCAAATCTGCATAATCCAGCATAGACTATGTATAGGTCAACATCAATTCAGAGCAACAATCCAATACAGCTCTATCCAAAAAGACAAAAGTATACAGTAATATCTCAAAATGAATAAACAATATGCAATTCTTCTATCTATAAAAACATCCAGAATCTCCATAATCATTCGCAGAAACATAACAATTCCACCTCTTCATAAAAAGAACAACTTCAGTTCCACCATTGCATTGCTAAGAGACACAATTCCATCCATCCGCATGAGATTGAAGAATCGCGGAGTATGCAATCAGACAAAAAGTTGTTAATGTATAATCCTAAGGACACTGGACTATTTCATTTCGTCCAATAGATTAAACTAATCCTTCCAAAGAACCATTACCGCTTCCACCATTTCAACGGAAGACAATAATAATTACATTGTCTTGGCTGAAAAAAAAACCGTACACCATCTAAGCGATATACTTCACATTTCAAGGACAACCCCACTCCCGATAATGACGGCATTTCGAATATAAGATTCCGATTATCAACAACAGGATACAGAAGGACCGACACTAGAAACAGTTCACTTCTTCTTCCGTTTCGAATTCTAATTTCTAACCAAATCAGAGCTACCACTGATGATCGAATACCCGAAGAAGAACAAATTAAAGCAGACTAATATAGCGTAACAGGAAATGGAAAAGACACAAGTCCGGATCGAAGACAAGGAAACAGAGACATATACACTCACATGGTAAAATCGGAGGGCGTCGCAGCGAGAGCAGCCTCTTTCTCGGAAGCCATGGCGGCGGAGACGTGGATGAGATGGGAGGACAGAACAGCAAGCCGGCTGCTCATCAGAAGCCCTAATTTCAGACCCCTTTTTTTATACACGCCTTTTTTTTTTTTATTGTCCACCAGGTGTCAGACAATTCCCATATCCCGCTAATCCTTTTCTCCAGCCAATGAGACGTTGACACGCTGGCATCGATTGTTCAAGTCGTGCAAAATAACAACCACCATCAAAATTCACGAGTAAAGCCTAAAAACACACAAATTTAGAACAAATAATATTGGCAATATATAACAACTAATAGCATACTAATAAATAATACGTCACCTTAAAGAAATTTGTATACATCTATAAAGTCTATTTTCTTGTTTTTAAAGCCGTCCTATATAGATATTGTAACAATGTTTTAGAGGCAAAATATTAACAGTATATAATTTAATAGGTAATATTTTACTATCATGATATTGATCATGTTATTTGGTTTAAATGAATGTACTTTTAGTTATTTTTCTAAAATTATGTTTAGATTGGGACAATAATTAATACGTTAACACTTGCTTTTGTGCACATTGTTTAGTCTAGTGTTGAAATGTTTTATTTAAGATGGGATGTTATAATTTTATTCCAGTAAACAACACTATTTAGTCTATGAGTTATATATTCACTTTCTGATTTTGCAGAGAATCAAAAAATTATCAGGATCTGATCTCTTCCGTGGCAACTCATGCTGTAGAATCGCAGCGCTCACCTCTGTGCTCAAGGCTACTGTCTCCTTCCCAATTACCCTCTTCTTGGTCAAGATATCTTTCAGAAACTTCGAATAAGAGGATGTCTGCAGCATAGTCTCATAGAACGGTATAGTAATCTCTAGCTTCTGAAGCATATCAGCAAATCTCGAGAACTGTGTATCCTCAACATGCTTCTTCAATCGATAAGAAAAAGGAACGGGTGGTACCTTAGGTGGAGGAGCGACGTATGGCGTTTCGGCTTTCTCTGCATTATCAATTTAATATCAATAAATAATTGTTAGTTCCAAATTCAATGTGTTCGCCAAATGACTCCAAACAAGATCCATATGGGAGTGTACATACATATTTTTCAGCATGTGCATAATTGTTAGACAATACATCGAATGCGTCGCATTAAATTTAATAGGAAAATTATAACCTTTACAATAAATAAATGGTTCAATACTTTAAAGAGGAATTTAAGTGTTGGGCCTTAGGGTTTTGCGGGTAGGTTTGGTGAGAGCTCATGGGATTCCATCCATTCCACGGGGCATAATCATATGCATAAGCATAATTAATGGCTAGAGCTAATCATCATAGTCGTAGATGCCAAATCATTTCCGGACAAAAGGAGGAGTTTAGTGAAAGTCATTATCCACCAAAATTAAATTAATATATTGAAACGAAATATAATATAATACTTTCTAATTAACAAATTGTTTGATGTCTAACCAAACCAAAGTCCGAATAAGCATCTTAGATTAGGGTTTTCACCTATATTGTATCCTAAAAATGCAAAAGGACAAAAAAAAAAAAGTGTGAAAGTGATTATGGTATTCCCTTCTATCCAACGAGCCCGTCCCCTTCTTCTGCATATGAATGTGCCAGTCTGAACCTTTTCCATTATAATAATTTTTAAAAAAAAGGTAGAATTACTTGTTTTTTGAATTATTTAGTAATATATTTACTCGATATTTCATGGAAAATTAAATTGATGTTTTATGAAGTATATAGGATCATAGATGTGGCTAAATTTAGCAGTAGTTTAAAATAGTAAAATTTAATTGATTAACAAAAAATAAAAATCTAACACTCATTTTTTACATGCAGAAAGAAATTAAAATACAAACAGATAGTTTTAGTTTTAAAAAACTAAATTAGTATATGATTCGTATAACGGATGTGTTGCGTATATATATATATATATATATATATGAACCGTATGCATGCAGCATACGTATCTGTGTATTTGGATCTCACGTTTAAAATATTTTATTACAATCCAAAATAATATTGTACGATTCATTGGACGGTTCTTCCTGTTTTAAACTCCGATGTTCGTGACATGACTTTAAAAAAGTACAATGTTATTTATCAATGTTTCGATTTGTTCTAGCTTGGAAGGGAATAATTTTTTTTAACATGTGATATTTTTTATTTATTAAATAATTAATAGAGAGTAATTAAAATATAGATTGACACAGAGACAAACTAAAACCCGACAAAGGAGTTAAGTTAAGTTCCCATGAAGGAAATCTTCACGTTTACGCTTTGATGGTTTTCATGTCAAGGGCTGCTTTTTTCATCTCAATGATTTCACCAAATCTATTACCGTGACAACATGCCTAACATTTTTTTGGTTGTTTGCATGTCATCTTCTATGATTTAAAAAAAATAAAAAAAAAAAATATTCTTGTCGTTTTCTCTAAAATTATTATAATTCCACCAAATTTAGAAATCGATAATCCTAAAACTTCCCTACAATTTTAAATCATGTTTTGGTTTAGGAGTTCGATTGTATTCTAAAAACGTATATTCTTAATATATATTCCCATGTTATCACATCTCGAATCATAATAGAAATAACTAGACCCACAACACAGACGCATGTCACGTACGGATGTTATCATATGGTTGTATACGCATGTCACATTCGATATATGTGTTTATATTCATTTTAACAAAAAAAAATCATATACATATATTATGGTCAACCATATATATATAATAAAAAAACACTATGATAGACACTTGTATGTTACAATAAAAGGCTCGTTTCTAGCTAAATCAATAAAAGTATGCATTTATGAGCCTAACAATTTTGTATAGTAGGCACAACAACAAGCCTAGGGTGATAATATAATATCCATCAAAACCAATACAAATTATTTAAATTTCGTGCCTATGTACATGATTGTAATTAATTTTTGTAATATTCACTTAGTTATTACCCATACATATATATATATACACTATACATACATGCATACCTACATAAATACATACATATAATATTCACTTATTTATTTTTTAAAAATTCAATAAACGACATTTCTTTCCCTGATCTATATTTTCTGGGTTAACTCGTCAAATTTTCTATTGCACATCGTTTCGATCAAAATTACCCTGAAATCATGTATTGGCTTTTAGTTATTTATAAAATATTAACGGCAATTAAGGAATTAGAAAAACCAATTAGGTTTCAAACAGGCAGAAACATTGAAAAAGTAATTAATAATAATAATAATAAATACACAGATAAAACCTTAAAATAATACAGCTTTGAGATAAACAAGAGAATATATCAAAATTCTTTGCTTAAGGTACAAATAAAAAAAAATAAGTGGAGGAACTAATTAGTGGTTAAAGGAACATAATTAGATCCAACCAAGGAGGAACTAAAATTGCTAAAAGAAAAAGGAAAAAAGGCCCATCGGGAGAGCGTCGGGCCCACGACAGCAAATGCAGAGAGAGCGGCGCGTGGGGTTCAAACGACATGCCTCGGCGCGTCGTCTCTCTCCATCAAATAGGAGGGAGAGGACCGGACTCTGTCATGCGCTCTCTCTCTCCGGAGAGTTTCTTCTAACGATGATGGCGTGAGAGTGTTCAATACTTTAAAGAGGAATAGGGAGAGAGAGAGAGAGAGAGAGAGAGAGAGAGAGAGAGAGAGAGAGAGAGAGAGAGAGACATCATAACCAGTCAAGCGAGCTGTTTTTGGGAGGAGAGACAGAGGAATCAGAGGAACAAAGGTGCTGCCTTTTTCTCTCTCTCTATCTGCATTTCCATTTCTTCTGTCTTCACGCTTTTGTAAAAGCTAAAAAGAAAAAGATACCACAACGACGAAGACTAGAGACCCTTTCGCTTTCTTCTTCTTCTTCTTCTTCTTCTTCTTCCTTTTTTGGGCGTATCCGTTTCTGGGTTTGCTTAAAATCGGTATGTTTTTTTTTTGCTTTTTGATGCTTTACAGTGCATTGTAGTTGCATTCTCACAAGCTTCGTCGTATTGTGTCACGTGAATGATGTTAGAAATTTGTATGAAGATAATCTAACATACGCTTTGCTTTGTTTGTGTGTTTTTTTGTTTCTGTCTTTTTTCTGTTTTTTTTTTGCTCGTAATACATTCGATTAGTCATATGTTCGCCTGATCACTCATTCCCATTCTCGGGTTCAATGCATCTCTTTGTTATTCGGCGATCCTCGTTTTCTGTGTCGATCTTTTTTCCGATGAAGTATAGTTAATCCTGCTTCGAATTCAGATCAATTTTATGAAACTAAGCTATTATTGGGTTTCTTTTAGTGCATCTTATGCATTTGTAGGAGCACAAGTGATTTCAAGAACTGATTTCTTGTAAGAATCCGCGGATGCTGTCAGAAAGATTGCTCCTTCCCGCTAATGAGGACTCTTTTATGCATCGTTCTTGTGTATTCTTTTCGATCCGTCTACTGTTGGAGTGAATTGTGTCTTGTTTTGTGGCTAAGCGGATAAAAATCTCCCAAGATGACGAAAGTGTGTCCTGAAATCGAGGAAAGGACAATGTCTGAAGCAATTCTTCCAGTATCAGCGGACGTGAGTTTTGTTTCTAATCATTTTCCGAAGTACAAGTTGGGGTCTGATAATCAGATTGTGGAAGAACCCAAGGAAGACGAAAAGGGCCCGTCTGTGAAGGAAGTCGTCGAGGAGGAGACCGAACAGCTGTCTGAACAGCACAAGCGCCTGTCTGTTCGAGATCTCGCCAGTAAATTCGACAAGAACTTGGCTTCTGCTGTTAATCTGACCGACGAGGTTCCAAACCATTCTCTACTTACATTTGTTCATTCAGGTTTCTAGTTTCCATGAGTGATGCAAAAATGTCTCATCTCTCACTGAAAGCTTTCCTCCTCTGCCTCTTAGTTTCGATTGAAAGATCGGTTCTTTGTTGTCACTTCTTGTGATTTCAGGCAAAGCTGAGAGAGGTGGCTTCTTTGGAGGGACATGTCATGTTGAAGAAACTGAGGGATGCTTTAGAATCTCTGAGAGGCCGAATGGCCGGGCGAAACAAGGAAGATGTGGAGAAAGCCATCTCCATGGTTAGGTTTCTCTACATGGATATCATCTCATCTAAATCACCCTCCTTTGTCAAATACGGCATTCGTCTCTTCATTCACGAGATGCATATACAGTGAAAAGCATGCACCTTTTTCTTGATATGCACCATATGTATTCATTTCTTCATTTGCTGGATCATGGGTATGGATGAAAATGAACGGTCTTTGTCTCGTAGGTCGAGGCTCTGGCCGTCAAGTTGACCCAGAACGAAGGCGAACTGATTCAAGAAAAGTTCGAAGTGAAAAAACTGGCAAACTTCCTCAAGCAGGTCCTTACCAATGCTCTCCTACCCTTATCCGTTGATCTGAAGGAAGCTCATTCGGTTTACTGTCACATGTTTTCAGGCTTCAGAAGATGCAAAGAAGCTGGTAAACCAGGAAAAGTCATTTGCTTGTGCCGAAATCGAAAGTGCGCGGGCCGTTGTTCAGAGGCTCGGAGAGGCCTTTGAGGAACAAGAGCGAAATTCTGAAGCTTCTCGAACTCAGGGACCTGTAAGTATTTTTTCACATTGTCTATTTAGTCAACCGTTCGATATTTGGACATAACATTTAGATTCTAATCAACTTGTGTTTTTTTTAGGATGTGGAGAAACTTGTAGAGGAGGTTCAGGAGGCTAGACGGATCAAAAGGATGCATCAGCCAACCAAGGTGCAAACATAAATTTGTTTCTATATGTAAATACTACTAAGCTTCATGCTTTAAGAAACCACATATATATATATATATGTATGGATATATTGTAAGTTGCATATTCTGTTGTGATACAGGTGATGGATATGCAACATGAGCTTCATGCTTTAAGAAATCAAATCCGAGAAAAGTCTGTTACTTCTGTTAAGCTTCAGAAGGAGGTATCTTTGTGTTCGTACCGCCATATTTCGTTCGATTCTCTGTTCCTCTAACAACGACTTTCTTTGTGGTTATATCACAAACCTTTACAGATTTCAATCGTCAAGAGAGCCGAGGAGTCCAAGTCTCATCCATATGCTCTGGACGGTGCACAAACTCTCGGCTCGTGCTTGAGAATTCGTGCCTGCTCAGATAGTTCTCCAAATCTTTCCAACTGCTCGGTCCAGTGGTACCGTGCCGCATCTGAGACTAGTAGAAGGGAAGCTATATCCGGTATTTGGCATTGCCCGTTTCCTGGACCATTTGGATTTACATTTCTTACCTCAACACTCGTGGGCATATGTTTTGGTACCGAAAGTTATAAACTTGTCGGCTCTGATGCCTCGGGTTTAAATAGATTCAAGTTGATTGATTTCTAATGCTTGAACGGTTTCATATTTCCCTTCTCAGGTGCCAACCAATTGGTATATGCTCCAGAGCCATTTGACGTTAGTCGGGTTCTTCAGGCAGACGTTTGTTTTAACGGGCAGAAAGTCACCTTAACCACTGATGGTCCCATCGATTCTGGTTCGTTTTATCGAAACTGTACCTTTGTGAATCCATGTTCAGTATATATATATATATATATATTGGAGAATAGTGACGGCTCACTGATTGAGCTGCATCTATACAGCTGCTGGATTGCAATCCCACGTCGAGGCACTCATGCGCAAATCTCACAGTGAATTCAACGTATGGGTTGTGACGTTCTTCGAGAATCTTTTTCATTATGTTGTAATCATCTTTTTAAAAGTGTGTACCACTGTCCTCAGGTGGTGATTTCACAGATGAATGGCCAGGACAATGCATCAAGATCGAACCATGTCCTTAGCATCGGAAAGATGAGGATAAAGCTGTGTAGGGGATGGATCACTAAGTCCAGAGAGATATACTCCACCTCCATGCAGGTAGTAATATAGCATCTTCTCCTATCCATCTTTTCTCGATTTGAACTTCCTCGCAAGTTTCGTAATCGTTTTTGTTTTGCGGGTTCAGTTATGTGGGGCGAGAAGCAAGGTTAATGCACCGGCAAAGGCATTGTTATGGCAACCCCGAAAGGGACTGACCTTCGTACTAACCTTCGAGTCGGAGCAAGATCGTAACGCGGCCATAGTCCTCGCCCGGAAATACGCCTTTGATTGCAATGTGAGCAACTGACTATAACCCAACACTTTTTTTTTTTGCTCTCGTCCTCCCTCTTGGAAACACGCTCTTTCTGGGTGAAAAATTCCGACAGCGTTGAGTGTTCACCCTCCATCTGCAGGTCACATTGGTGGGACCAGACGACTGAGCATTGAGATGAAGCCATTGTTATTAACCAGCTGATGTGTTTTTACTATTCTGCCATTTTGTGTGTGAAGTCATCTTCCTTCTTCCCACCATGGCTAAGAGAAGAAGGTGCAAGAGTTTGGCATCTCCACTGATCCTTTGTCCGTTGCTGCATAGTTTTTAGGCAGCGGCCTCTTCTGTTCCCACTTTCGCATGGTTGCCATTTTTTCTTCCTCATTTGATTGGTTTGTTTGATTGTTGTTTCCTCTCTTTTTTTTTCCTTTGTTGTTGTCATCAAGTCAACATTGCTAATCAGCTTCATCAGTGTGAGATTTGAATTCAGATTGTGTGTATTATACTAAGAGACTGTCCTATCCCTCTTTCTTCGTGTGACCCTGCTGAAACTGGAAAATGCATCAACGGGTGAGACTTTAGCTGCTAAATGTCAAAACTTTCAGGGGTAACGGTAAAGGGTAAGGCTGGGCGTTTCGGTTCGGTTCCGAAGAACCGAACCGAACTGTTAAAATGGTATTTTTTCCGATCCGAAACCGTTATTATTTCCCGAACGGTACCATTTTTAGAGAACCGAATTTTTCCGGAACCGAACCGAACTTTAAAAATCCCGAAAAACCAAATATTTTTAAAGGAAATCTAACATTTTTTTTAATAAAACCCGGAACCGAACCGATACCGAAACCGAACCGAATCGAATACAATAAAAAATTCGATTGGTACCTATTTTTGTAAAACCGAAAGAACCGAACCGATCTATTCCGTCCCGAACCCGAACCGTTTCCCGAAACGTCGACCCCTAGTAGAGGGATCATAAAGATTTTTAAAGAAAACAGTGGATGAAAGAAAAGAAGCCATATAAAGTGGGATTATAACATGATTAAACTATTTTTAATCATAAATTTCCAATTAATGTGTATGGGAATCTGTGAAGGAAATAAAAAAAAGCGTCATAGGGCAAAGAATAGCTTTACAGTTCAGAGATTACCCCACAATACATTTATGACTCCGCCCTTAGAGAAGACATCTTCTTCCTCAGCATCAAAGTAAACCCTCCGTCTTCACGTTCACACTTTGTTTTTCAGACCACAATCATAAAGCTGCAACCTTTTGTCTTCACCGTCTCTCTCTCTCTCTTTAATGGGGAAAATGCTTGTGGAAGTCTGTTTGATATCGGCAAGAGGGCTCAGGAGAGGTCCCTCGCTGTTGAAGCACCAGTGGTATGCAGTCGGTTGGTTCGATCCAGACAACAAGTACTGTACCACCATTGATGTTTCAAGAACAGACAACCCTGTCTGGAGAACAAAGTTTTCTGCCTCTCTCGATGATTCCGGCGTTCAAGATTCCACGGCGGCTTTGCATGTCGAAGTTTACAGCAGAGAGCCCATTTTCCTGAGGGAGAAGCTTCAAGGGACGGCGACGGTTGTGTTGAAGGAGTTTCTGGCTAAGTATAGTAATAAGCGGAGGAGTTCTATGAGGTCTGAAGAAGAAGAAGTTGGGAGCTTTCAGTTGAGGAGGAAAAACTCCAACAAGCCTCATGGGTTTGTCGATGTATCCATCCGTATATCTGCAGAAAGAGAAGAGTTTCTTGGTTCATTTACTGGTAATGTAATGTGCAGATATCAAAAACAGGTTTCTTTCTCGGTTGTCTGATGAGATCTAACCCACCCTTCTTCCTCTTCTTCTTCCACAGGAGATGTTGGAGGAATTGTGTTGAACACCAACAGCGACAGCCACCCTGAAATCAAATCATTCACAGAAGGAGCTGCTGGTTCAGGAGAAATCCACCTGAGTGGTCCATCGAAGCCGCCGCCACTGGATCCTGTCATCCATCCGAACAATCGATCAAACGCGTTTCCAGTTCCTCAATATTATCGCCACCCACACCCACCAATGCAATACCCTCCAAGCAACATGAATCCACCAATGCCTCGACCTGGTTACCCTCCTCCACCACCGCCTTCACACGCAGGATACATACCTACGTTCCTCCCAAGATCGGAGAACTTCATCGACATGCCATCATCTTCGTCATCAGGAAGACCAGCAGCAGCAGCAGGACCGGGATATGTTCGGCCAGGACCAGCGTTTGCTGCAGGAGTAGGAGCCGGGGCTTTAGCTGCGGGCGCAGTTATCTTAGGAGACAACTTCATGTCCGGTTTCGATATGCCTTCAACTTTACCTCACGCAAGTCTCACCATTTCAGCCGATCCTCCGTTTTGAAACATTCCTGTTGATACATGGCATGTGAAATTTGTTGACCATTGTAAATTCATCCTCTTTAGCCCGAAAAACAAGTCCCAGATTCAATCCGTCTCTGTTTCGTTAGCTCCTCGAATGGATTTTGCCAGCTTGTATATCAAGTGCAAAAGCTCCAATCTTTTTTTTCCTGACAGCACAAAGAAGAGAAAAAATCATAACATCCATACAAATCGCGCACTTTGGGAAGACGAAGAAGACCCCCGAGGTCGTTCCAGCCAAGAAGATGGAGAATAGGGTCAGAGCCAAGTTCCTTTCCAAGACTCAAGTCTTACTCAGATTCATCAATCTACACAAAGCAATGGTCATGTACATAGAAACTGAAAATCCGTCTTCAGAAACCGGCTACATTCGATCTGACCCATCTCTCCTCCGTTAGCCAAATCAAAGCTGCACCTGTAGACTGTAGAAACTGGAAATCCGGCAAAAAAACATCTTTATCTTTAGGCATGTTCTGTGAAAGAGACGAGAGGAAGAACTACTAGGACCAGCAATAAACGTGGTTTATCTTACCTTCCATTCATGCCGATAATCACAACTGTGCTCAAATGCTGCAAAGAATCGGGTGGCCTCCGGTACAGGTACAGATATGAAATGTGCTCCTCTTATGGCAGAACTTCTGCACGAGTCAAGATTGGTGGATATTTCTTCTCGTTCCTTAAGCAATTCCTCGCCAGTTCGTTCTCCTGCCTACGCAAATTCCCAATTCATACAACTCCACCATTGTATATGAACCAAAAACCATCACAGACAAGTGAAGATCCAGATCGAACAATGAACAACAGAGACGCGAATTGCCAAAATCCTTCACCGATCTTGATTCAAACAAAAACCAAATGAGACGATTCAACAAATTCTCACCGATGGAAAGGAAAAACCGAGAAGAGCAAGATGATACCTAAGGCGAAAAACTGCTTGATCAAATTTCAATGAAGAACATCACGAAAAATTGCTCGATTACGTCCCTATCTTCGCCTCCTAACAATCTTCTTCGAAATTTTCAGTATATATATATACATATCTTTCCCTTCGTTTGTCCAATGGACCCTGTTCAACTCTTGATGGGCTCCTTTACCGAAAACAACTCTTAATGGGCTCAGTATCAAGGGCTTAACTCCGACCCGACCCGACCCGACCCGTTTTGGCTTTTCGATGCGAAACACAATAGCCGAGTATCCATTTCGGTGCTTCGTCCATAGCGGCTCTGATGATGGGAAGACGGCTGTTGTTTCCATGGTATTGAATGTTTTCGTCATGATCCTGTCTTTGCAGCCGGAAATTTGGCTCCTTTGGTCGGAAAGTGATCACTTTTTCGCCGGAGTTTGGTGATTCTGTTCAGTTAGTCCACCGAACAAGGAATATCTATCTCCCTTGTTTGTGTATGTCTGATCGATCTAAAGGTTAAATATGGTGAAGCCGTTGAGTTTTAGAGTAGTTCAGGGACTTGTTCGTCTGCATTGCGGTCGGGTCAACCCGGTCACCGTTTGCCGGTCAAAACCCTCGTCCTCGGCTTATCCATCATTTTCTCCGGCTGTTCCCTCAAATGGGGTTTCTCAGTTCCAGTCACTGTTCAGTTTTCGCACCTTATCCTCGAAACCCACTTCGACTAACGTGGGTTTATCTCAGATTCTATCCTGTCCGAAGCTAGCTGCTCGGGTGCAGCATTGTGGCGCTTCCTTGGTTAAGCCTGGTGTCAATGTGAAATCCTCATCGGCCTTGAGGTTGTTTTCATCTAAGAGCTCTGGAACTGGTCGGAATATCGGTGGGGATTTCGCGAGAAAGGTTGTGGACAAGCCTGTAAATGCTGTTACTTCAACTTTTGCAAGATATCGTGAGGCAATCGGGTTGCACGTTGATGCATTTTGGAAAAAGAATTACCTTTTTCTGTTCGGAGGAGGAGCGGTTGTGGTATCTATTTTTCTGTGGAGGATCATGTTTGGAATTGCCAACACCTTTGTTGGACTCTCGGAAGGAATGGCCAAGTATGGGTTTCTTGCACTTTCCTCCGCCATTGTTGCTTTTTCTGTAAGTTCCGGCACGCTCTTTGCTGTGCAATTATCTTTTATACTGATAATAACTTTGTGCATTTATACTGATGGTGTTTAGTTTGTCAATACAATGTGTTCTTTCTGGTGATGAACTCATGGTATTTGGCCATCTCAATGTTATGAAATTCAGCTTGATGATAATGACAAGGAGGAGTTGTTTCCTGATTGTTAGTCAATGTACCCTTATGTGATCTCCTATGAGATACAGGAAAAGAAAAATGAAATGTAGGTTTTCGGTTCTTCCTTCAGTGTCATGTTGTGCCTCTGAAATGCCATCTAAACTGTGTTCATAGTTATTCCAAAGTTATTCATTTGCTGTATATCTGTGAGGAGCCCATTCCTTAACCACTATCCGGGATTTGTTGTAATAAACAGGGCTTATATATCCGCTCGAGGTTCACAATAAATCCCGACAAGGTTTACAGAATGACCATGAGAAAGCTCAATACAGCAGCAGGTATTCTTGAAGTAATGGGCGCTCCTCTGTCAGGGTCAGATTTACGGGCTTATGTGATGTCGGGTGGTGGCATAACATTCAAGAACTTCAAGCCAACTATTAGGAGCAAACGCTGTTTTCTCATTTTCCCGATTCGGGGTTCTGAGAGAAAAGGCCTTGTCAGTGTAGGAGTCAGGAAAAAGAAAGGCCAGGTTTTCTTCTCAAACTCTCTCCTCCCCACCCTGACTGCCATTTCCATATCCTTTTTCCTATGAGCAGAGTATCAGAATAGCATTATCTTGTTTGAGATTATGATTAAGGAAATGGTCTAAGAATGGTGTTCCAACAAAAACTCAAGTAGGTAATGAGTGAACATCAATCAGCCTTCAGGCTTGTGATTTATGGTCTGGTCTGGCTTCTATTTCTCATATGAAGGATAACACCCTGTAAGCAATTATGGGCCTTCAATGTGGACTTCTTGTTCGATTCTAATGTTCATTCACGTGCATGTGCTTCTTCAGTATGACATGAAACTGCTGGCTGTGGATATTCCAATGGCGTCTGGTCCTGACCAACGGTTATTCCTCGTCGGGGACGAAGAAGAATACAGAGTCGGTGGTGGGTTAATCTCTGAGCTAAGAGACCCTGTGGTGAAGGCCATGGCAGCCACCAAGGAGTTTGATAATCTTGACCAGATTGAAGAGGAGGAAGATGCTGAAAGAGAACTTCAAGAAGCTGAAAGAAAGCACCGTCAAGAACTGGAGGAGCTCGAGAAAGATGCTTCCTAGTCACTGATTTCCTTCCTCGTTCACTGTCTTTTTTTTCCCCTTCTGTCAGGAAAAGTTGAAAAGAAAATGGGGTTTTATTACCAAAAAATAAATAAAAAATAAAAATAAGGACTAATTATTCTGGATCTCCAAAGTTGACTTTCCAAAGGGCAAAGCCCTCAGATTTGTCTGCAGCAGCAATCAATGGCATGTAACCGTCAAACTTGGGGCTTCGAGATATTTTATTTAACACATATATTTAACATTTTCATATTCTTTGATCAAGTCATAACCCACTTTATATATTTCAATCAAGTCTACGATTCGTTAACCATCTCCATTGACCAACCTCTACGTTTGCCTTCTCGAATAAGATCTTACCTCTTCTTCTTCCTCTTGCTTGAAGACAATCACCGAAACCAGAATCCTCGGACATGAAGCAGAAGAAGAACCAGAGCAGATCCTTGAACCCCTATTCCATGCAAACCCATGATGAATCCGCCTCTTCACCCTCACCAAGATTTCTCTCTCTTCTTCGTTCCAAGGTATCTTCTTTTTCCTTTTTCCCTTGTCCGCGTCTCTTGCATGTGAATTCACTGATCGGGACAATTATGTTCGAGCACAGATCCTTAGCACATATGACTTGGGTTTTTACCTTTCATGCTCTGTTCTGTCAAATGTTGCAGCTTTCTGGTGGTAGGGAACTTAAGCTTATGTTCAGAAACATAGGGAGGAAGAAGACAAACAACCGAACTACTCAAGCTAGACTTGTGAGATGTCCCAAGTGTCAGAAGATTCTCCAGGAGCCTGAAGATTCTCCTCTTTATCGATGCAGTAGATGCGACTCGGTTCTTCAAGGTGTGTATATATATAAGCCATACAAGTGTACATATCGTCACTATCTGTAATGATTCCAAGTAGTCATGATGCTTAACGTCTTTCCTCCAATGACAAACCTCTCTTTTTTGGTGCAGCAAAACATTGGACATCAAAAGGGGAAGTTGCCCAGATCAGCCATAACTCTGTCCAAGAAGCTATTCTTCTTTCTGCTGCTGAAGAATCTGAATCTGAAGATGTCGGTTCTCTGGCAAGTAGTAGTAAGTATTCAGTAAAGAAGACTCACCACCATGTTGTGTATGACACAGCTGCATCATCTTCTGGTGCGAGGAGTTATGATTCCGAAACTGCTTACAAGCATGACAAGTCTGATGATGTTCTCGAAGAATGGCTAAGACGGGACAAATTCCGTCAGAATGGTGATTCTGTTATGCGTGTTTCAGGCAGAAACTCTCCATATAGTGTAGGCAGAAGCGTGGAAACTGGAGACTGGATCCAAAAAGGGCAATACGAGAGTTCTCCTCGGAATCCCTTCTATCCAACGAGCCCGTCCCCTTCTTCTGCATATGAATGTGCCAGTCCTTTCCATGCATCTTACGTTTCTGCAGCCGAGCAGAGTTATAATCATCAACAGAACCGTTTCAGGCAATATCAAAGAGGCGGATGGTCAGGAGAGAGTTCTGGTGCCTCATCGATCCATTTCTCCCGGGATACGACAGATGCAAGGCACTACCAGTGGTCTGGACAATCATCACCAATGCGAGATTTTCAGTACCAAGGATTTCCAGGCCAGGGTTTCTACGATCATAGCAGCTCTTGCACGGCAACTCCACATCGTTCCGCACAATCTGAGCATTCTTATCCTGCATGGAGTTCAAAGATTGAGTCATATAGCCAAAAGGGTACTTGCAGGGACATAAATGATTATGTTAAAGAGAGGAATCATGTGGTCAAGCATCATGTTCTTCCTGCTGCAGGAGGTGCACCTTTTGTAACTTGTTACTATTGCTTACAACTTCTGCAGCTGTCTGAGGGGTTTCTTCAAGGCAAGAGGAATAGATATCTGGTGAGATGTGGCGGCTGTTCTGGGTTGCTTAAGTTCTCTCCTAAAGAAAAAGCACCTACAGTCCCATATACTCCCAGAGTGTTGGATTCAGACCCGAGTCTTGGTGATGATCATGTTAGTAATCATCAGGAAGACCAGGAGGATTCAGCTTCGGTAGATCATGACGAGTGTTGTCCTGATGAGGGTCCATTGTCATGTCCAAACAATGATTGTGGAGGAGATTTTGTCTGTAAAAGCAGCTTGCGTCCCGAAAGAAAAAACAGAAGCTTTTACCTACCTCGATGAGATTAGAACCTCTGAGAGACACGACCTGGGCGATGCTGTGACCTTCCTCGAGCGTCAGGGTCTGCTCCTGCGTTGCCTTTTTAAGATTCTTCCTTCCTATCTACGAGCCAGGCACGAAGGACAAAAACAGACGAAGATCGAGATTAGGGTTTTGTAGTCGTTGTGTCCAAGCACACACGAGTTTCCCACGAGTATGTATACGTTATGTCTCTTTCCTCACAGGGGTAATTTTGTACTTTACTCGAGATGTCGTTGGCATTTTCGTAATTCGCTTGATCTTTTTAACGTCCGTTACCGTGAACAAAACGTATCCCCTTACTTCAGGTTTTTACTAGGGCAGACGGCGGCCTGGATGTCCGTCGATTGGTAACGGAGCCTTGGCCTTGGAAACTTGGACATCGCTCCTCCTCTCATTCTCTCTCTCGTTCGCTGTCAGATCGAATCGACACCAAGATCCTTAAAACCAAGTGACCATAATCAACGAGACGAGTCTTTGCCTTCGGGTCGTCGAATAACTACGCAAAGAACACCTAACCACTTCTCGTTTTCGCATCTCATGCCGTCCTTTGTCTAGACACCCGAACAACGTGCCGTTGCGACAGCCTTCTCTCCGGTGTAGAGGAGGATGAAAATGAAACCAAGTCGATAAAAGCAGTTGAAGTATCCAAACTTTATCTTGGGGAACAACTTCAACAAGAGGAGGAAACAGTACATGAAATGCTGTTTCATTTGGATCTGTCTCAAGACAAGCTTGAGCAAACCCTCGAATCGGGTGAATCTGAAGAAGATAGATCATCTTGCAGTTCAGATGCCAACGAATGTTCAAGTAGAACGATAAAACTCGACAGTGAGACTGCAGAGAACAAGCCAGGAGATCACTCAGAGGAAATGCAAGATGAGGATGACAAGAAGGGACTAACCTTCGAACCATATGCTCATATCTGCAGCACAATGGGTCCATCCGAAATTGTGGGCTTGCGTCATGCACTGTACACAACGCCAAGTTCACCTCTACGGTCACCTCTCACCTCACCAATTCATACCCCGGTTGGTTCCCCACGCTTTTATCCACTGGGTTCCCCAGTGCATTCTCCAATGGCTTCACCACTGCATCCCCATATGCTTTCTCCGCTCCGTTCGCCAATCAACTCATCGCCATCTCTCTCAGACGTGCTGTTCTTCGGCAAAAACGGTTAACAAGGAAGAAATGTCTGATATGTAGATGCTATTACAAGGTTTAGTCAAGAAGCTTTGCTCGACCTGACCGCATATTTCAAGACATTATCTGCAAATCATCTTTCCATTGTTTTGTTTTGTATGTAAATGAGAATTTGCAAGTTTTCCAGTGGGTAAAAAATCAATCTTTTTGATAAATAAAATGCTTTTTCAGCGGCTGTGTTGGGTACCAATCGTTTGCAATTAGTACAGCTTGAAAAATCTCAAGAGAGCACTAAGAGATCTTTACTTGCGTTTCTACGAATCTGACTCGGACCCTGAATCTGTTTCTGCTTCCAAATGCACCCCAAATGGCTTCATCCTGTTTGTGTTGGCCTCCAATGGCGGTAAGCCATCATCGTCATCACTCGTATCAATCTCTCCATTCTCTTCTTGCTCAGTGGTCTGTCTTTGAGAGTTTTCATCAGCTTCCTTTGACTTTGTTTCTCTGAAGATTTCTGGCCTGCGTGTGTATTAGACAACAGAAGAGGCATAGGATGAAACGAGATATCATTCACATACACACAAAAAACATAAGAAGAGAAATGGTGGAAGCTCTACCATTCCGGAGACTTTCGAAGAGCACGAACTTGCTCATAGAATAGAACTCGACAGACAATACATGCAACTTTGCTACCAGACTCAAGAGCCTTCTCCTTTCCCGTTTGATCTACGACCACAAAACTTCCTGCCAATCAATGTCACACCATTAACTTTTTCGCAAATTCCGTCGGAAAGAAACCAGAAATCAGTACATTGAAGTCAAAGATCCAACGGGACGTCTCGTATTTTCAGAAGGAAAACTATTTTACGTGGGGGAATTGGAGGAAACCATGTAAAAGAAGCTGGTAAGAACACAAAATCACCCAAAAAAACAGTACACACAAAATCCAAATTATACGAAACCAGAAAAAGCTGGTCTTGAACAAGGCAAGGAGGGGGCATAACACAAAATCATCGAATAGGAATCATAAATAAATCCTCTTTCTGTTTTGTTTTGTGAAAGTTACAGCGAAGGGTGCTTGAAACGTGCCTCGTTTAATCCACATGCTCTTCTGAAATTTTGCTGGAAACAATGCTAATGATTTCTCTCCTTTAACATCCATTACCTTCAAAGAGACAAGAGCACGCAATTGTTAGAAACAATGGACAGAGAACTACAATGGCAAATCGACCGCACAACGAACTCTTATGACGCCATCTGTATTGGACTACTACTTGCGAGATCCAATATATTCAAAGAAATTCCGGAACTTTCAGTTGATAATTAATTTTAACTGAACAAGAAGTAAAAAAAAAAATTCAATCTTTATACAGAGCTATAAAGGTGACTAACCCACTTAGATCAAAGAAAAAACATATAGAGAAAATCCCGAAAGAAAAAACAGAAGCTTTTACCTACCTCGATGAGATTAGAACCTCTGAGAGACACGACCTGGGCGATGCTGTGACCTTCCTCGAGCGTCAGGGTCTGCTCCTGCGTTGCCTTTTTAAGATTCTTCCTTCCTATCTACGAGCCAGGCACGAAGGACAAAAACAGACGAAGATCGAGATTAGGGTTTTGTAGTCGTTGTGTCCAAGCACACACGAGTTTCCCACGAGTATGTATACGTTATGTCTCTTTCCTCACAGGGGTAATTTTGTACTTTACTCGAGATGTCGTTGGCATTTTCGTAATTCGCTTGATCTTTTTAACGTCCGTTACCGTGAACAAAACGTATCCCCTTACTTCAGGTTTTTACTAGGGCAGACGGCGGCCTGGATGTCCGTCGATTGGTAACGGAGCCTTGGCCTTGGAAACTTGGACATCGCTCCTCCTCTCATTCTCTCTCTCGTTCGCTGACTGTTTGAACCAGAGGAGGCTAACGAAGACAGAATAGAAATCTGTCTCGGGGGATCCCTCAATGATCATAAAGATTCAAATGAAGCACTTGAACCTGATGATTACGCGGAAGAGAGAGTTGTGTCTCATTTGGAGGATGTCCCAGAGGAGGATGAAAATGAAACCAAGTCGATAAAAGCAGTTGAAGTATCCAAACTTTATCTTGGGGAACAACTTCAACAAGAGGAGGAAACAGTACATGAAATGCTGTTTCATTTGGATCTGTCTCAAGACAAGCTTGAGCAAACCCTCGAATCGGGTGAATCTGAAGAAGATAGATCATCTTGCAGTTCAGATGCCAACGAATGTTCAAGTAGAACGATAAAACTCGACAGTGAGACTGCAGAGAACAAGCCAGGAGATCACTCAGAGGAAATGCAAGATGAGGATGACAAGAAGGGACTAACCTTCGAACCATATGCTCATATCTGCAGCACAATGGGTCCATCCGAAATTGTGGGCTTGCGTCATGCACTGTACACAACGCCAAGTTCACCTCTACGGTCACCTCTCACCTCACCAATTCATACCCCGGTTGGTTCCCCACGCTTTTATCCACTGGGTTCCCCAGTGCATTCTCCAATGGCTTCACCACTGCATCCCCATATGCTTTCTCCGCTCCGTTCGCCAATCAACTCATCGCCATCTCTCTCAGACGTGCTGTTCTTCGGCAAAAACGGTTAACAAGGAAGAAATGTCTGATATGTAGATGCTATTACAAGGTTTAGTCAAGAAGCTTTGCTCGACCTGACCGCATATTTCAAGACATTATCTGCAAATCATCTTTCCATTGTTTTGTTTTGTATGTAAATGAGAATTTGCAAGTTTTCCAGTGGGTAAAAAATCAATCTTTTTGATAAATAAAATGCTTTTTCAGCGGCTGTGTTGGGTACCAATCGTTTGCAATTAGTACAGCTTGAAAAATCTCAAGAGAGCACTAAGAGATCTTTACTTGCGTTTCTACGAATCTGACTCGGACCCTGAATCTGTTTCTGCTTCCAAATGCACCCCAAATGGCTTCATCCTGTTTGTGTTGGCCTCCAATGGCGGTAAGCCATCATCGTCATCACTCGTATCAATCTCTCCATTCTCTTCTTGCTCAGTGGTCTGTCTTTGAGAGTTTTCATCAGCTTCCTTTGACTTTGTTTCTCTGAAGATTTCTGGCCTGCGTGTGTATTAGACAACAGAAGAGGCATAGGATGAAACGAGATATCATTCACATACACACAAAAAACATAAGAAGAGAAATGGTGGAAGCTCTACCATTCCGGAGACTTTCGAAGAGCACGAACTTGCTCATAGAATAGAACTCGACAGACAATACATGCAACTTTGCTACCAGACTCAAGAGCCTTCTCCTTTCCCGTTTGATCTACGACCACAAAACTTCCTGCCAATCAATGTCACACCATTAACTTTTTCGCAAATTCCGTCGGAAAGAAACCAGAAATCAGTACATTGAAGTCAAAGATCCAACGGGACGTCTCGTATTTTCAGAAGGAAAACTATTTTACGTGGGGGAATTGGAGGAAACCATGTAAAAGAAGCTGGTAAGAACACAAAATCACCCAAAAAAACAGTACACACAAAATCCAAATTATACGAAACCAGAAAAAGCTGGTCTTGAACAAGGCAAGGAGGGGGCATAACACAAAATCATCGAATAGGAATCATAAATAAATCCTCTTTCTGTTTTGTTTTGTGAAAGTTACAGCGAAGGGTGCTTGAAACGTGCCTCGTTTAATCCACATGCTCTTCTGAAATTTTGCTGGAAACAATGCTAATGATTTCTCTCCTTTAACATCCATTACCTTCAAAGAGACAAGAGCACGCAATTGTTAGAAACAATGGACAGAGAACTACAATGGCAAATCGACCGCACAACGAACTCTTATGACGCCATCTGTATTGGACTACTACTTGCGAGATCCAATATATTCAAAGAAATTCCGGAACTTTCAGTTGATAATTAATTTTAACTGAACAAGAAGTAAAAAAAAAAATTCAATCTTTATACAGAGCTATAAAGGTGACTAACCCACTTAGATCAAAGAAAAAACATATAGAGAAAATCCCGAAAGAAAAAACAGAAGCTTTTACCTACCTCGATGAGATTAGAACCTCTGAGAGACACGACCTGGGCGATGCTGTGACCTTCCTCGAGCGTCAGGGTCTGCTCCTGCGTTGCCTTTTTAAGATTCTTCCTTCCTATCTACGAGCCAGGCACGAAGGACAAAAACAGACGAAGATCGAGATTAGGGTTTTGTAGTCGTTGTGTCCAAGCACACACGAGTTTCCCACGAGTATGTATACGTTATGTCTCTTTCCTCACAGGGGTAATTTTGTACTTTACTCGAGATGTCGTTGGCATTTTCGTAATTCGCTTGATCTTTTTAACGTCCGTTACCGTGAACAAAACGTATCCCCTTACTTCAGGTTTTTACTAGGGCAGACGGCGGCCTGGATGTCCGTCGATTGGTAACGGAGCCTTGGCCTTGGAAACTTGGACATCGCTCCTCCTCTCATTCTCTCTCTCGTTCGCTGTCAGATCGAATCGACACCAAGATCCTTAAAACCAAGTGACCATAATCAACGAGACGAGTCTTTGCCTTCGGGTCGTCGAATAACTACGCAAAGAACACCTAACCACTTCTCGTTTTCGCATCTCATGCCGTCCTTTGTCTAGACACCCGAACAACGTGCCGTTGCGACAGCCTTCTCTCCGGTGTAAATAGTGAAGTTTAAACATTAGTGGCTACCTATTTTGATGTATTCTGATAAATTTAAGATCCCAAAATCTAGAATAAGTAGAAGTTGAAGATTACCTGCAGATCACTTGTAAACTCCTCCACAGAACTATGGTATCTGGCATGAGAAGTTACAAACACAGAGAGCAGTGCCTCAAAGAACAACTTAAAAGGCTTTCAAATCTCCTCCAAAGATTCAAGCTTTTTCCAATAAAATGCCATCTAACTCGAAGCAGAAATCTTCGCACTATCTGGTTTAGTGACAGGTCGCTGACCATTATCAGGGCCACCAATGAATGACTCCCCAGGTCTCGAAACACGCTGGTGAAACTCGACTTAATGGTGAAAAACTATGGCACCTACACCATTTTTCTCATGTTTCTGGTCAGGATGATGACATAGTCAGTGAGGTAATAACCAGAGGCACGTGTATTGCTCGTTCAAAACACAATTAAGGCGTCCTAAACCCATAAATCACCAGCTTATAAGGTCAAATATAACACACTATTCAACCAGAAAAGATGTAATTAAACTTTCATTACCAGATTGATTCACAAAGCCTCCGGTTTTGGCTTTTCCGGCTACGTAATCGAGTTGCAGACAAAAGCATCACAGAACACTGAGCCGAAAATCGCTAGATTTGTTTGAACTAACGAAATAGCATACCAGTTCCTCGCACAGCTCCTTCAATGGCCTCCTCAAATCAGCATGGTCAGGAAAATTAGCGAACTTGTAGAAGGAGACAACCTCAAGCGAACCCAAATCCGATTCCCCGGATTCTACCTTACCCCGATTTCCATCGGTACTGAGTGAGAATTCCCGGAAGAACACTCAGCAGACACCGTCACGCTATGTCGGAAAGCTCCAGAGATCGAAAATGCGACCGTGGGTTTCGGGCAGAAACAGGGAGAGCAAGCGAGATTCCGGGTTTGAGATACGGGGAAAGCGGAGTCCGATTTTGAGTTCGCTGATAATCGAGCTAGGGTTCCGGCCGACGGAACTGGAGGATTGTGAAGGCGACGATGAGACCATCCGGACGGCGAGGGACGGCGGGAATTTCCTCCGATAACACCTTAGAATTGTCTCCAAACCATGGGCTGAGACCGTGGGCCTTTCGGTACAAGTCAGAAGACCGTGGGCCTTTCCGTACAAGTCGGGGTTATCTTCGTAAGTTACGATTTTACCCTTTGCCACGTGGCGGAAAGCGACTGTCCTTAATTTGATTTTCTCGTTAATTTGTGATACGAGATGGACCGTCATTTTTTTCCAAGGTTTGATATTTTGAAACGGAATATTTATATATGATAATCCCTCTGCCTAACCAACCCAAACCAAACTGTGGTATTAATATTTTTTTGGTACGAAATGATTTGATGTTTGAAAATGAATATTAATAATCATCTATAGGGCACGCTAACAATGTTTTTGATAATTTAATAATTTCCAAATTACTTGTTTGACTAGTCAAGTAAGTAATAAAAAGTTCAACCATATACCTCGTTAGTCATTACATTTCATGAAATGGATAAAAAAATGAATTGGGATGGAACCCTAATAAAATCGAATTAAACCGAAACATACACCAAATAATGAATGGATATATAGTCTCTCTTAAATAAACGAATCAAAATTAGAAACGGTCCAACCAAATATCAAAATATTTTATCTCTGATTATTATAAATCTTTATAATAAAAAATCAAAAATAAAAAGCAACGGAGACCGAATTTTGTTAGGTAATGTTCTAGAAACCCGAGTGATTTATTCAACTGAATGGATTGGAAAGTAGAGAATATGTGTTCTCACACGAGGAGACCATGTGAGCTATGATCCAAGCAGTTCCGTTTTGCCTCAATTATTGACTTTTCGAGTTATTACCTTTTTTTTTTCCAAGTAACGCATTTCCATTTATTGTCTTTATTCTTGGAATGTTGTCTCATTTAAATTTCCTTTTTCCAATAGGTGGTAATCATTTTATGTGAATTTCCTCTCACTTTCCTTTTTACATATATATACATATATATGTAAGTAAATTTTACATATTTTTTTTATAACGTGTTAATCCGTAACCCCATTTTCGTATTATAATCTGGAAATCACGTGAGAGACGTAAATCAGTGTAGATTGCAAATGAGTGATAGATGAAGAGGTTTAAGAGCTAGCATTCGAACACTAAATTTTATATATTTTTTCTACTAAGTTTGTACATATGTATGCATGTACGTACAATATGTAAGTAATGATTATTTAGATTCAATTATATGACACTGGATTATGAAAAGGAAAACCCATTAACCGCCGCAGAAAACGACCGTAAGGGTAGGGAACTAAGAAAAATATGGTGGCAAGATGATCATGTTGGCTTGATCTATATGATATAAAGTGACATATATGATGGATTAATTCAACTATTTGTTACGATGCTTATCCGATATGGACTATATTATATTATATTATATTATATATACATATAGATTAAGCAATATATAGTTCAACCATGCATTTTTATTTTGTGCAAATTGGTTTCGTATTTAATAAATAACATGGCCCAACTAGATAATGTTGCACTTACATTATATATACACACAAATAATATATGATCACATCAACAAAAACATATTCAAATCCATGACAGATCATCTTCAAGTATATTTTAAATTGATTAGAAGCAGAAGTTCATTCTTGATCGAGTCTGCTTTTATTAAATATTTTTTAGACAACTCATCTTAAAATAAATTAAAATTCTTTAATATTTTCTGGACTTCTTTCGATACATTGACCTCCTCTGTCATCATCCACGGAAATAAAAACAATATTTTATTTTTTCTTTTGTACTAAATAATATTTAAATTTAATTTATTTTTTTAATGGTGTTGGACATTTGATATATATATATATATATATATATATATGTATATATATATACACACACTTCTCCGGAAAATTAGCGTACAATTATTATACGTAGCACAAAAAACCGTTTGCTCTTTGCTCTTGTCGGCTGTCATGGAGTTACCCTTCTTAAAAGTTAAAAGTATAAATTAATGATTCAACACACACACATATATATATATATATATATATATAATCATTTCTTGTTTTTCTTAGTAAAATTATAAACTTATGGAAAAATAATATGTAAATTGTTTTTCACACACACACAAAAAAAAGTTTATTTATGTTGTGAAATTTTCTTTGTTAGAAAAAATCAAACAAAAATTGAAAATGATTTATTTTTTTCAAATAAAAAATATTTATTAAATTAAAAATAAACTGTGTGGCTGTATTTAGTCACAAAAAAATAGTATCGTTCGTCCATTCATAGAAGAATCGTACAATAATAATATCATCATATTATCTCACAAAAAAAAAACAAAGAAAACATCGCAAACACAACGACAAGACGAATTTCATCCTCACAAAAAAATTGCAATATTTATCCAAATTATTTAAAAACAACTCTCGTAAATAAAGATGATGTCATTCATCATACGTCAGCTTTCCTCTCCTAAGCAATTGGGTTTCATCCGTGCCCTCACCCCCACACCCCCAACTCATTTATTAGTCCTGGTCAAATTATATATATACATATATATACGGCAAATAGAAATGTTTTACTTATATTATATCGAATATTTTGCTCGTTTGGATGTGTATGTATATGAGACTATATATATATAATTTTTAAAGATATTTTATCAATATGTATATATTTTTTTGTTTTTTAATAGTATGTAATGATACATATGGAACATAAATATCTAAATTTTTAAATATTTACTTTGGAAAATAAATAAAATTTATTATGTACTGGGATATGAATTAAATTAGGATACCTAAAAGTTTTTTTTTAAAGATGCACGAATCTTAGCATAACCCTATCATTTGTACGAATTTCCATTTCTACCCTTCCTGCTCTCCTCCCTCTCTTTCCCCCTCCTCCCCCCAACTATCTCTTCTTCTTTTGTCTGTGTCTGAACCAATAATCGAAGAACCCGACCAAAAAAAAAATCTCATTATTTTTTTTTCTCCCACCTCCCCACTATATCATACACTTTCACCTTAAGCATTTCGACTCTGAGATCATCAAAACGCACCAATAAAGGCAAAACCCAACTCCCTTTGTTTCATTATGGATATTAAAGCCGTAAAGGGAAAAGTTGTCGAGCAACTTGTTCAAGGCTACGAGTTCGCCACTCAGCTTCAGCTTCTCCTCTCTGAGCCCTTTGGCGATCACGATCCACACGGCACGACCCGGATCTTATCCGGGTCCGGGTCGAGTCCCGGTCACGTTGACGAGCTCGTGGCCAAGATCTTGGGTTCTTTCGACGAGACCATCTCCGTTTTGGGGTCTTTCGAGCCTGTCTCCGCCGCTGTTCCCGTGGATGGTTCCCGTAATGCTTCTTCCGGTGAATCTCCGGCGTTAGAGGCGGCGGTTTACGATGGACGGTGTGAGGATTCCGGCCATGGTAGGAAGAGGCTTTTGGGTGTTAACAAGGGCAAGAGAGGATGCTACAAGAGAAAGTATGTTCATCCACTCTCTCTTACTTCTTGATCTTTTCCGAATTATGTTTCTTTGAGATCTAGCTTGAGGATTGTCCATGAAAATTTCGTGGATCCACTTTTCTGCCTTTTTTTTAGTGGATTTCCGCAATTGTTTGATGGAGCCTTAATTCGCACAAGTTGCGTTTGTACCATCGGATTGACGGCTATATTGAAATGACGCATCAAAAAGGGGTTATAGGGGTATGGATCGGTTCCTAAACAGTGACAGAACCCTCTTTTTTCCATGACATTATACATACATATATGTTCTTGAAAATAAATAATACATTTAAAGGGAACAACATTCGATTCAGGTTTCACTGGAACACATGGGATCTTGTTTACATATTTGAGTTGAGATGTGTGACAACCCCAAGTTGAGTTCAGACACCAGATCTACTTTTAGAAACCTAACCATATATGTAAATGGTCTCGCGGGTCAACGCACGCATGATAATGTATCCATTTGAACAAGAGCCAAATCGCCCTAGAGATCATTTCACACATTGGGGTTTTCTTCTTTGTTCGCATTCTTGATTTGCTTGCTGGAATCGTACGTGGCAGCTAAAATTTAGCCTTTTACGTTTGATTGTATGAATCGCAGAAGGAAATCGCAGTCATGGACACTGGAGTCCAACACACTCGAAGACACCCATGCTTGGAGAAAATATGGACAGAAGGAGATTCTCAATGCGAAATACCCAAGGTCTTTAATCTGTACATCTGTATATATGTGTATATATGTAGATGCGATGTATAGATATTCTATATATACGCACACAATATGAGAGAAAAAGGCTATATATATATATATAAATATGGGTATATATTGACAATAGATTTTGTTGCTTGATGTTGCAGAAATTACTTCAGGTGCACACACAAGTACACACAAGGGTGCGGGGCTATAAAGCAAGTCCAGAAACTGGAACACGACCCGCTTACGTTCCAAATCACATACATTGGCAACCACACGTGTAACCACAACGAAGAAATCCTTACGAAACTGGAACCTTCCGAGATCATCGTGGATTCAGACATTGAGCAAATTAGTCAGGTTAAACAAGACGAGAGCAGTAGTGTGTCTGCAAAGGAGGACGAGATGAAGAACGCTGATGAGTACACGACCTGTCCAACGGGGGATTTGTCGTTGGTTTGGCAAGAATTCATGGCGTTCGATGAACCCGAGATCCCGTATTGTTTCGGGGAGACGTGTGATTCTCGTGGCGTGGACAAGGACACGGACTTGATGATGGTCTTCGGAAGCCGAGGTTTCGCCTTTGGCGAGAACGAGCAGCCTTCCTTCTCCGATGCATATTGCGTATAGGTAACTAAACTAGGAATTCGTCTTAGTGTATCTCTATGCCGTATATATATATATGCTTATAGTGTGTTCAGCCTCTTGGAATCCATTCGATGATGGTTGTGTAGTGGCATATATATATATATATATATATATATATAATATGCCGTATTCATGAGAGTAGTTAAAAAACTTTGTTTGTTATTCAATAAAAACACCATCTCTCTCTCTCTCTCTGCAGCTCCGGTCTTTGTATTTGATTGTGCATGGAATGAATGATGAACGTATATTAACATTAGGAAAAGATCTACGTACGAGAGCATCGTATAGAGTCCTTTCGGGTGTATGATTTGCAAATTTTTAAAAAAAAATCTTAAGGGTATAGAGTTTTATCCATAAACAGATATACAGTTATAGTGGTCATGAATGTTTTGCAAAAAACAATAATGAGGAAATATCGGACAAAGCACAGAGACATTATTGCAAGTTGATTTTGTTGCTTTGTCGTTGTTTGGTGCTAAGGTACAATGGTCGCCTTGCCCATCAGGGCAAACTTCAACTCTCTTAATCATTACATACTGACAATCTCAATCGAATTCACTGAATCACCGTTTCGGTCTCTAAAATTTTCATGCACATTTACGTTGGTACCAATTTTTTTAAAAAAAAATATATATAAGAAAATATCTCTGATATTTTTCGTATACGATTCGTACGGAAAACTACAAAAATAAAATAATGCACATAATTATTGCCAAGTAGAGAACTCCCTCTTGGAGCTCAGACACAGAATCTTGTTACTACGATTCCTTGGATTGCGAAACCATTGATAGGAAAATGACAGAAAAAAAATGGCCAAAAGTTTTGTGACAATTAGTAACGCACGAACGATTAAAATAATTAAATCAATTCATCATTTTCTTTGCCTGATTTAATATATAGAAAGTAAAGCTCTGACCAATCTTTCGTAATTTAGAATAATTAAATCAATAATATCTACTCTGCAAAATTAATATCGACCGTATCAGAACCCGTCCTTTCTCTCCGGTGAGTCGCGGCGGAGGTGGTACTCGTGGCCTCGGACAGGGAAGACGAAATCCATGTCGCCGGCGCTACTGCTGCCGCGGGAGAAGTCGAACATTGCGTTGGCCATGTCGGCCACCTCGGCGACGTAAGGGACGGCGGCGGATGTTGACGTGGCGGCGGCGGCAGAGGAGGAAACGGGAGCAGTGGGGGACACGTGGCAAGTGT
Source organism: Tarenaya hassleriana (assembly GCF_000463585.1). Classification (NCBI taxonomy): domain Eukaryota; kingdom Viridiplantae; phylum Streptophyta; class Magnoliopsida; order Brassicales; family Cleomaceae; genus Tarenaya; species Tarenaya hassleriana. Next base: position 6,100,535 of record NW_010966881.1, on the reverse strand, counting down.
GTGAGCCACGGTACGTGACTCGGAACGTGAACGGGTCGTCGTCGAGTCGTTGAACTTGCTTCTTCGCCGGACAGTTGTATAGTTTCTGATGAGTGCATCTGTAATATGCCCTGAAACATCACATTCATTCGTACGTAAAGTTAATTGATTACAGGATGTAAAACAATTTAATATTTGGATGTGAAAACGGGTGTGTTTGGTTCATGATATGGTATTAATTACTACATATACATGTATATACGTACGCATGCAAAACAAGAATACGGGCACGTAATTTATACCGAGGGAACCTGGAACCGAGAATTTCTTTTTGGCCGTATTTACGCCACGTGTAGTTGTCGTCCGGTGGCACCTCCGTATTCCCCATCCTCGGAGCTGCCACAAGCACCGTTTGTTGAATCCCCTCCTCCTTACTCCTACACATACATACGTATATATGTATTTGTATCAACATGAAATCATGCACATATATATATTATGTGTGTGTATGTGTATGTGATATTCGTTATTTCGTGTGAGTTCATACACAACATTTAACAATATTAATTCCCGGCCCAAACAGCAGCATAATTCAATACACCAGAAGAGTTCGAAATGTTTTTACCTTGTATATGCTAGATATCAACCTTATTAAATCATGATATGAACATTCTTAAAATGAATAGGACTATGATCATTGTTATAAGGTTTTGACATGGCCATTTTGATAGATTTATAGAATTACCATTCTAGTTAAAAAATATATATATAACACTCAAATATATTATTTACAATAGCAACTTTAATTATATATATACACATTTATAATTACCTTCGCCGCGGCCTCGGCGTGGAGGAACCGCTACCGCCGGCGGAATCCGTACGCTCGCCGGGCCGCAGTTGTCCGGAGCCCTCAGCCTCTGCCGCCGCCGGAGTGTTTCCTCGGCCGGTAGCTGCCATCAGGTGCGTCTGCGTGTGAATCACGGCGTCGATGCCCTGAGACACACCGGGCCTTAACCAGTACTCATGCATCAAACCACCGGAATCCATGTGGAGCAACACCTGGTCCGAACCAGAGAAAACCGGCGTCAGCGGTTC
>NW_010966881.1:6095906-6099203 GCF_000463585.1 Tarenaya hassleriana | reverse complement strand
GGTTCAGACCGGTTTGGTCGGACGTCGGAGCTGCTCATGAGATTCTTGAGCCGCTCGTTAGCCTCGCCAAATGTTTTGGCGATAGAATCGAGGGAAACCGACAGAGATTCCGGCGGTTTTTCCGGTAAGTTTGATTCGAGTTCCTTAACCAGCTCGAACCCATGAAAGATCATTGCCATGATCTCTTCCATATCGTGGGATTAATCCGTGATTATAAGTTTTGGTTCGAATGTATGTATTTATATACACACACGCATATATATATATATAATATACTTTTTGGTTTCTACTTTTGGGTTTTTTTCCCACCTCGTTATATATATATATATAAAACTGAGGGATACGTAAATATAAGTTAGCTTCTGTGTTGGTTCCATTTTTATTGACAAAACGGAATTAGCAAATTATTCAAAGAGTCAAATTTTCCTTAAAAGTGACGTATAAATCATTTTCGGTTGTGAGTTTCTGTGTTGGTTTCATAGAAATTTAGCAATTTTCATACCAAAAACAAAGTTTTTTTAAAACAAAAGAACAAGTCCAAATCATTAGCATTGGACCGTTTTTCACATATTCTAAATTTCATATTTTTATCGACATTTAATGAATTATTTGAGAATATATAAATTCAAAATGTTTAACCATAAATTTTGTTTGGATATATATATATATATATTCCAAATATGACTGAAAATTTACACATTGATCAGGTCGTAAATGTGGATTTTAACACACGGTAGAGGAGCAAGTAAAATAAATTGACCAAGTCATGGGTCTTCTCTTGATTAGAGGAAATCTATATCTAATATTTTGATTTTCAACATTAGAAAGATTTGTTACAAAGTCTAGGCGAAGACTCATGGCTTGAATGTTGAAACAATTAAATACGCAAGACACACATTTTGGACCCACGTCGATTCGAAATTTCCAAGGCGTTGAAACTGCACATACATACATGTATACATATATATTTATATACACACCACGTCATTGACTTCAACACAAAACTTAATTTTTTTTCCCATATTCTAGAATATGTTTACCATATAACATTTAATATTGCTTGAATTTAATCGCATCAATTTAACATGTACATATTTTTTTTTTTGTCGCGTTTAACACACACACACACACACACATATATATATATATGTAATATAATATAAAGTTAAGAACTTGGCTGATTTTGGAAGCGGAATATCCGTACTGCATGATAATGGGAAATATCTCTGTATGCGCCGAGACTAAGTCCATATAGTCCGTCTTCCTTTGTTAAATCGATGATTTAAAACCCAAATATCTAACCGCGACCAATCCAAGTAGTTGACTCGGACCCAATCGAGAACGTTGTCGGAAGAAAAGACGCATGAATTGGGTTTGTGTTTTTTTTTGCAAAACAAAATATATATTTAGTTGTTGTAAAAATAATATTCCACAAAACTATTCTTAAAAATAATTAAAATCATTAATTACGTAAAGTATAATAACCAAGGTCCAAGAGTCTCCCTCAAGTCTAATATCTTTTCCCTTTTTTTCGTAGGTAATTAAAGAAATCTATATAAGCATTTCAAAGTTCATAATGTTTTAAGTTTGAAATTTCATAATTCAAAACTTATGTTTATGTAACTGCGAGGCAGTTGGATTGTTAAATATGTCGTGATTATTAAACGCGTGATCAAATATTTAAGGTCCATCTTGTCACTTCATTTTTTTGTTTTCATTGTATTCATATATATATATATATATATTTCATAAAATAATAACGAAATTAAATTTTCCGAGAAAAAAAATAAACCCTTCTAATGGGCGAACGCGAAAGTGTAAAAAATATATGGGTCAGAGCCCGGGCCATGGGCTACAAAACGCCCACATATAAAACTCACGGCGTTTCCCAGGCAGAAAAACCACAGGAAGTGCGTTACTGTTTCCACAAAACGGCAGCAGAGTCGCCCCGTTTTGTTCATCGTCGTAATTCAGACAAACCATTCAGGAAATCGCCAGGATTGAAGAGCAAATATTAAAAATCGGGGCTATCGCTTTTTGTTTCTCCGCTTGGATCAAATCATTGTTCTTCAGTTCCATATCGATCCATTGGTCCGTTCGAACGGAATAGCCTTCCTCTGCCTCCGGATTGAGACACACACATAGGTACGAGGATGTTCAAGTTTTTGAAGGGGGTGGTGGGTGGATCTGGTACGGGCCTCAAGGATCTGCCCTACAACATAGGCGATCCGTACCCTTCTTCTTGGGGCTCATGGTCTCACTTTCGTGGAACATCCAAGGTAATGTACCGATCTGTGTTTTGTATGTGTTTACTGCTTTACTTCCTGTTGCTTGGTTTTGATCTCAGCTGTTACTTCCTGTTGCTGGGTCAGCTTTGATTTCGGTTTCTGATTACGATTCTGGGGTAGTTCAGTGTTACTTGAATCTGAAATGAATGGTAATTCATTTGGGTTTTCCCCAACTTGTTAGTAGATTCTGTTTGCTATATTTCGTGATCCAGCAACTTTTACCTCTGTTTTCTGTTCAGTAGTTGATGTCAGTTTAGGGGGAGTGTGATGATCATTCATTCTCATGATAGATAGTGTTGTTCTTGGATCTTTCTGTTTGTGAGTCCGCCGAGAAATTTGAGATTTGTACTTCTTTCGCTCGTCGATTATTCCATGAGTTGAACTCTTGACTGACTGAATATGTTGTGGGAGTAAGGTGGATTAAGCTCCTAGGAAGGTTATTATGAGTATACTCTCTGGTCATATCCTGCAATGCCTCATGTAGCACGCGTATATGCCTTAGATTTTGTCCCCTTTATGCATAGTCTTTACTTCCCTTTTGCCTTCTTTACTTTTTTAGTTTAGAACGCATCATGATGAAAATCTCATTGTTGAAATTGGTGGTATCTTCAGGATGATGGATCCCCTGTTTCAATATTTGCTCTTAGTAGTAGCAATGCTCAAGATGGACATTTGGCTGCTGGGCGAAATGGTGTCAAGCGCCTTCGTACTGTAAGTTATCGACATAGATGTGCATGGTTTTGGCTCAGATTGTACAAACATGATGTTCTTCTTCCAGTATATGTTTGGTCATTGATAGCCACTTCTCTCAAGCAAGAAGCTTTAAACTTTTGTAACACTGCATAACTTGCACCGTTGGAGCTTTTATTCACCAGAAGAATGGACTATGGCTCCCTTTTATTTTTGTGACCGTAATTTCTAATCAGTTTTTCATAGCTCTGTCCTTGTTGCCCTTTTGTTACATCAATTAAATGGTCAGTTGAAGTTCAACTGAGACATGCACACTCTT